>NW_026525501.1:20000-28281 GCF_943737925.1 Anopheles nili | reverse complement strand
ACCAGAGGCTATTGGTACATGGAAAACACCCTGGGAAGGTGTCCCAGGGCTCGGAGTAGTAGTAACAAGGGATGCCGCTGTCTCTAGGTCGCGGAACCACTGTGCTTGCCTGCAACACAGTCCTAGGGAGAGCGGCCGAAAGGTTCCGCACGGTGTGACTTGCACCCACCGGGAAAGGGGTCAAGTAGCCAAGAGGTGTCCAACCAAGGGTTAGTGGTACATGGAAAACACCCTGGGAAGGTGTCCCAGGGCTCGGAGTAGAGTGACTTGCACCCACCGGGAAAGGGGTCAAGTAGCCAAGAGGTGTCAGAACTCGTAGATCTTGAGGAGACGGTGCTTAGCACCGGCACGTTGTTACTTCTTGAGTGTTGTACGGCCATCCAACCTGGGTGGGAAGTACCGCGGTACCGGGTATACCCCGATCTCGCATCAAACGGTGAAACGAACAATACTAGTTGAGCTCGGCGTAATGTAGAGATGAGCGATGAACCAAACACGGAGAGTGCATAGGACCCGGAACGGTTAAAGGTTCCGCCGGTTCATGAGGAGGCGAAGCTAAGATGAGTCGGGAACAAACAAGGGGCCCGCCAGAGTGTCAGCTGGCGCGCTTCCGAGAGCTCCGCACGAGGTGCACGTGTGGAGCCGGGTGCCTGCGTCCAAGGAGAGAAGGGCGCAAGCAGCTAGGAGGCGGATCGGATCATGCCATCGAGAGTGCGAGTTGGCACAACGAGGTGACCGGGTGTTTACGGCATAGAATCCAGATCAAGTTGTCCCATCGGTGGCGTAGTTGAATCGGGTGGTCCCCGGGGCTTTGCCCTAGGGACCGGTACACGGATAGAGAGAGAGAGAGAGAGAGTGAGAGAATTCTGGTTGATCCTACCAGTGATATACGCTTGTCTCAAAGGTTAAGCCATGCATGTCTAAGTACGAACTTCGTTGAAAGTGAAACCGCATAAGGCTCAGTATAACAGCTATAATTCACAAGATCATCCCCCCATCAGTTAGTTGGATAACTGTGGAAAAGCCAGAGCTAATACATGCAACATGCCGGGACCGACCCGCCTCGCGCGGGGAGGAACCGGTGCACTTATTAGTGAAACCAACCGCCCTCCGGGTGGCTTGAGTTGAAGTCTGGATAAGGATGCCGATCGTATGGTCGCTTGCGACCGACGACAGATCTTTCAAATGTCTGCCCTATCAACTATTGATGGTAGTGTAGAGGACTACCATGGTTGCGACGGGTAACGGGGAATCAGGGTTCGATTCCGGAGAGGGAGCCTGAGAAATGGCTACCACATCCAAGGAAGGCAGCAGGCGCGTAAATTACCCAATCCCGGCACGGGGAGGTAGTGACGAGAAATAACAATATGGACCTCTTTAACGATGGTCCATAATTGGAATGAGTTGAGCATAAATCCTTCAGCAAGGATCCAGTGGAGGGCAAGTCTGGTGCCAGCAGCCGCGGTAATTCCAGCTCCACTAGCGTATATTAAAGTTGTTGCGGTTAAAACGTTCGAAGTTGATTCTCCGTCCAGACTCGCGACCGCCGCGGGCACCCGGTTACCCGGGGCCGTCCGTGTGCGCGTCCGCGGCTGCGACTCACAATGGTGTGCCTGGGGCGGTACTCCGTGGCGGGTCAGTCGGGTAGCTAGTGGCATCCGCCGCCTCCCGGCGACCCAGCTCATGGTGCCCAGGGTGCTCGCGTTTACCTTGAACAAATTAGAGTGCTCACAGCAGGCTAGTACAAAGGCGTCCGGCCCTCCGGGTCGGCGTTGGCCGAGAATAATCTTGCATGGAATAATGGAACATGACCTCGGTCTTAGTCTTTCGTTGGTTTGTCTCCGGACCAAGAGGTAATGATTAACAGAAGTAGTTGGGGGCATTGGTATTACGGCGCGAGAGGTGAAATTCGTAGACCGTCGTAGGACCGACTGAAGCGAAAGCGTTTGCCATGGATGCTTTCATTAATCAAGAACGAAAGTTAGAGGATCGAAGGCGATTAGATACCGCCCTAGTTCTAACCGTAAACGATGCCAATTAGCAGTTGGGAGACGCTACCTTTAACTCGGTGCTCTCAGTCGCTTCCGGGAAACCAAAATCGGGTTCCGGGGGAAGTATGGTTGCAAAATTGAAACTTAAAGGAATTGACGGAAGGGCACCACCAGAAGTGGAGCTTGCAGTCGCGAGTGAGACCTCAACCAGAGCAGACGTGCCTCCGCGTCACTCTGTGGTAAGAGAAAATTTCTGTGAGTAAAATCGAGAAAAGTGATGAAATTCTGGCGTAAAAGTGTAGTAGAAGTGCTTTTTAAAGCAATTTCGGTGAAAATCTGGTGAAAAACGGGCGGAAAACTGCAAATTTCCACGGTAAAAGTGTGGCGTCATCGTGGCGTCATCCCGCCCATACAATTGTATGGGGAAATTTTGTGGCCGTAAAAAGACACCAAACTCCATGATTTTGGCGGATTTTCTGTGAGATAAACAATAAACAGTGGATACATTATCGTTTTCTGTAAGAAAACAGTGGAAAAACTAGTGGAAAACTGTGAAAAACAGTGAAAAAGGAGTTTCATATGAGTGAAAACTGCAATAAAGTGCTGTAAAATACCTCGTGGTCGGTCTGACAGGTCTAATGTCAGAGTGACAACTGCGGTAAAAGTGCAGTAAAATACCGCGTGGGCAGTCTGACAGGTCTAATGTCAGAGTGATAACTGCGATAAAAGTGCAGTAAAATACCGCTTGGGCAATCTGACAGGTCTAATGTCAGAGCGATTACTGCGGTAAAAGTGCAGTAAAATACCGCTTGGGCAGTCTGACAGGTCTAATGTCAGGGCGAGAGCTGCAATAATAATTGCTATAAATATCGTGTGGACAATTTGACATGTCATGTGTCAGAGCGAAAAGTGGGCGAAAGTTGCTATAAAATAAAGTGCTAGAAAAAACTGCTTGACTTTTACGACAGCTGGAAAAACTGCGCGAATATTTAGACAGTTCGTCTGTCAGAGTGATAATGGGCCAATCCCATTAAAGAACAACATGGAGCTGTTACGAAGATCCCGGCGGCTTGGGTCGGTGGAGGCGAGGGAGGAGGTGAATTCCCCGCTTTCCCCTTCTCATCAAATAGCAAAGTCGCCGAAGGTAGTACTGGAGCGACTGCCAGTAATACCTGAGGAGGCTGTAGAGACAGTGGCGGTTGATAAAACACCGCCAGCAGGAATGGAGGACCTTATGAAGCAGATCCGAAACCTGAGCGAGTCGGTCCGCTCGCTGACGGTACAGGTGGAAGAGCTGCGAAAAGAGAACGCCGCCCTGCATAAAAACAACAATGAGCTGAAGGCTGCAATGGCTGCAAAGGCCACCCCACAGGCGCCAAAACCTGTGGTGGCCGAAAAGCAGCGACAAGCAGAAGTGTTTCAACAGCCGCCGACCGATGCGGGTGACTGGCAGGAGGTGGCCAGTAAAAAGAAACAGAAGAAAAAGAAGAAGGCTGCGGTGACGCCAGCACCAGCAGCGGTGGTACCACCGGTGGTGGGAGGAAGCCATACCCTCCCACCTAAGAAAACAACCCCCCCTGGACAGTGGGTGAAGCCTGTCCAGGAGGAATGGAGAAAGAAAAAGCCAGTGAAGGGTCGAGAGAGTCGACCAGCGGCTCTAAGAGTAATCCCGGCGGAAGACGCCAGCTGGGAGGAGGTGTTCCGCTTGGCACGGCTGAACACCTCCTTAGCGGAGGTACGTACTGAGGTAGTCCGTACGGAGCGTACCCGGAGAGATCATCTGATCCTCCGGCTGAAGCAGAGCGCAGATGGCCCTCGAATGCGCGATCAGGTGTCAAAGGCCATTGGGTCACGCGGAGTGACCAGCCTTATCGCCGAGATGGCGTACATCACGGCGAACAACGTGGATCCGCTGGCGACGCCGGAGGAGGTGGCCGCTGAGATCAAATCTCAGTATGGTGTGGCCATCCCTCCCGAGAGTATCTCGCTACATGCGTACCCGAACGGCCTGCAGAGGTGCAGAGCACGGGTGCTGCGCAGTGAAGCCACGTTGCTGGACGGCAAGAAGCTCCGAGTCGGCTTCTGCCTCTCCACCGTGAAGGTAGTAGAGGAACTGAAGCGGAGTGCTCAAAGGTGCTTCCGGTGCCACGAGATCGGGCACCGATCCTTTGAGTGCAAAGGAACCGACAGATCGAATCGCTGTTTCCGCTGCGGTAACGAGGGCCATCGCGCAAGGGGCTGCAAGGCTCCGGCGTGCTGTGGAGTGTGCGGATTGGCACACCAGACCGGTGATCGGTCTTGTAGAGGAGCTCAGACTACACGTTCACACGTGTAATGCAGCTGAACTGCCAGCGACGCGCCGTCTCCCAAGACCTTGCGATCCAGCATGCGCGTGAGGATCGGGCGGACGTTGTCCTCCTGTCCGATCCGCATCGCGTGCCCACGAACAACGGGAACTGGATCGCAGATGAGTCTGGGAGTGTCGCAATTATAGCGACAGGTAGGTCGCCAGTTCAGAGAGTGCTAGCGACTGGAGTGCCGTGGGTGGCAGCAGCCGTCATTGACGGCGTGCTCTTCATCTGCTGCTACATTCGGCCTCTAGTCAACGTTGAGCGCTTTGTGCAGGTGCTGGAAGCCGTTGAAATGGTGGCAATGGGTCACCAGCGAATCGTCCTCGCTGGAGACTTCAACGCCAGCCATGAAGAGTGGGGCAGCCCTCGCTCGTCCGCCAAGGGCGAGGAGCTGCTGCTGACCTGCGAACGGCTAGGTTTGAAGGTGCTCAATCGCGGCGACACACCCACCTTCGTAGGGAACGGGGTTGCCAGCGAGAGCATAGTCGACGTATCCTTCGCCAGCCATGCCATCGCTGGTCCGGGCGATTGGGCGGTCAGCAGCCGGCCCACTCTGAGTGACCATCGAGCGGTTTGCTTCACCATCAGCGAAGCTAACAACAGCAACCGCGAGCATCATGCACGGAGCGCGACAACAGAACACCGAGACCGATCACGGAACATCATGAGGTGGATGATCACCAGGTTCAGCCCGAACATCTTCGCTGAACTGTTGGTTGATCTCCGCCTTGATGAAATGGCGAAGGATGTGAAAGGGCTGATGAAGACCCTACGCGAGGCATGTAACGCCACAATGCCGAGGCAGCAGCCGGGCCTGGGAGCCAACCGCTCGGCCTTTTGGTGGAACCCTCAGCTGGCGGAGCTGAGGACTGCCTGTCAACGAGCCAGGGAAGCAGTGCAACAGGCAAGGGATCCGGAGCAGCGTGCTTGCCGAATGAACATGGCGCGCGTCGTGGAGCGCCAGTTCGAAGCGGAAATCCGGGCAAGCAAGCGTCGCTGCTTCCAGGATCTTATCAACGAGGCAGAGAGCAACATCTTCGGAGCCGGCTACAGGGTCGTGATGACTCGCTTGAGGGGAAGTCGAACACCGCCAGAGCGGGACCCTCAAGTGCTCGGCACCATCGTGGCGGAGCTGTTCCCCGAACACCCTGCGATGGAGTGGCCGGAACCATCACCGACGGCGGCGTCGACCATCCGCCCCGTCTCCGAGGACGAGCTGTTGGAAATCGCTGCTTCACTGAACCCGCGAAAGGCCCCGGGCATCGACGGGATTCCTAATGGCGCATTGACGGTGGCCATTCGGACGAGTCCTGGTACGTTCTGCCGGATATACCAGGACCTCATCGACAGAGCAGAATTCCCGGCGCAGTGGAAGCGCCAACGGTTGGTGCTATTGGCGAAACCGGGCAAACCACCGGGCCTGCCGTCATCATATAGGCCCCTATGCATGCTCGACACTGCCGCTAAAGTGTTTGAGCGCATAGTACTGAATCGGCTCAACGAGCACTTGGAGCAGGCCAACGCTCCCCGTCTCTCCCCCGCACAGTACGGTTTCCGTAGGGGGAGATCGACAGTGCAAGCCATTCGGGAGGTGGTGGCCCGAGGACAACGCGCCATGGCCTTTGGACGAACCAACCGGCGGGATAAGCGGTGCCTCATGGTGGTAGCCTTGGACGTTGCCAACGCCTTCAACAGCGCCAGTTGGACGGCGATTGGCCAATGCCTGAAGGAGAAGCTGGTGCCGCAGCCGCTGCAAAGGCTCCTTCGGAGCTACTTCACCGGCCGCGTGCTGTGGTACGAGACCAGCAGGGGCATCGTTGCTCGTGACGTATCCGCAGGAGTGCCGCAGGGGTCGATCCTGGGACCGACCCTCTGGAACGTGCTGTACGATGGTGTGTTGGGCTTGGAGCTGCCGCCGGGCGTCGACATCATCGGGTACGCGGACGACATCGTCCTGACGGCTCCGGGCTGTACACCCAGAGAGGCCGCTGCAGAGGCCGAAAAGGCTGTCCTGGTCATCAACCAGTGGATGGAGCGTCACCAACTCAAGCTCTCCGCCGGCAAAACTGAGATGGTGATGATCAGCAGCCTTCGTCAGGGACACCCGCGTATTCCGGTGGACATCTGCGGCACAATCGTCGAGTCGTCGAGGACCATCCGCTACCTCGGCGTCACGCTGGAGGATCACCTTAGCTGGAAACAGCACGTCGAGGCCGTGTCGCAAAAGGCTCTCCGTGTTGCGAAAGCAGTGACTGCACTGATGCAGAACCACGGTGGTCCCAAGCCAGCACAACGACGATTGCTCGCGGGTGTGGTGTCATCGGTCATCCGGTATGCGGCTCCAGTATGGCACAGCGCGACAAGCCTGCAGGCGTGTGCCAGGCTTCTCCAGCGATCGCAGCGGATCCCTGCGATTCGGACGGCCTGCGCATTCCGAACCGTCAGCCACAGCGTGGCAACAATCCTGGCCGGACTCATTCCCATCGGCTTGCTGGTGGAGGAGGACGCCAGGATTTATGAGCGGCTGCATGCCATCGATCGCGCCCCTTCTACGGCTGCCATCCGCAAGGAGGAGCGGCGTGCGACGATGTGCGCCTGGCAGCGCTCATGGGACGCGGTGGCGGATGGGCAGGCCCAGCGACAACAGCGGCAGAACACCGAAGAGTCTTCAGCAGAGCAGCGCGACGACGACGATGAACACCAGGAGGGCGACGACGACGGCGAGGACCATCATCACCGGTCGGCCAGCCGTTTCATCCGCTGGACGCATAGGGTGTTGCCGCAGATAGCACCCTGGCAGGAAAGGAATCACGGACAAGTGACGTTTGCGTTGGCTCAAGTGCTCTCGGGACACGGATTTTTCCGGGAGTACCTCAGCGCAATGCGGTTCACTTCGTCCCCTGACTGCCCCCAGTGTCTGGCGGTGGAGGAGACGGTCGGTCACGTCCTCTTTGAGTGTCCTCGGTTTGAACACGTGCGAGCGCTTCATCTAACGGCGGCGGACGGAGAACCCTTGGAAGCGGAGACCCTGGTGGGTCACATGTTGCAGAGCCCGTCAAACTGGAGCAGCGTCTGCGAAGCCTGCAGCCTCATCACAGAGGAGCTGCGGGAGACCTGGCAGCGGTCCAGCCTGGCGGAGCGGAATGCGGCACTTGATGACTCCCGAACAGCGCACGAGGAACTGGTCGAACGGCGGCGTGAGCGGCGCAACGCTCAGCAACGTGCCAGACGACTGGTTTTGAACGAGCTCCGGACAGTGCACCCGGTGTCGCAGCGAGAGGCGCAGATTCTGCAGGATCGGCGTCGCGAGCGGCAGCGTCGGGACAACGAAAGGCGGCGAAGGATGCGGATGGTCCGCAATCCCGGCTCTCCTCTGCTGGTGCGTTACAGCAGAGCGATGACGCCGCCTTCGCCGTCCACCGTGGCACGGAGGGCGGAACTAGCGAGACAACGACGGAACGAGCGGCAACGCGCGTATCGTCGCGAGGTCCGAGCCCAGCGGCAGCAGTCACTGGACGGCACTGGAGAAATGATGACATCTGCGGAGGAGGCAGCGGCAAGCGCTGCAGAGTTCTCCGGACGTTGAAAGTTGCTGGTTACGCCGTGGCGTAATCTGCAGAAAGGGGGAACATTATTGAAAGAAAATGAAGCGAATGAGAAATGTGTTTACATTGTGATTTCAAACAGAACTATAAATCCGAGAAGCATATCCCTCGCGGGGAAACAGCTTCTCGGAACGCGAAGGTTTAAATTATGTATAAATATTATATCAATAAACCGACTTTGTAACAAAAAAAAAAAAAAAGAAGTGGAGCTTGCGGCTTAATTTGACTCAACACGGGAAAACTTACCAGGTCCGAACTTATCGAGGTAAGACAGATTAAGAGCTCTTTCTCAAATTTAAGGGTAGTGGTGCATGGCCGTTCTTAGTTCGTGGAA
>NW_026525501.1:0-12500 GCF_943737925.1 Anopheles nili | reverse complement strand
AGGTGTTGTGTGTATGGACAAAAAGTAGGCATTACAGAGTTTAGCAAACGCGCCGAAGACCGCAAAACGATATCTCCAACCGGCTGGTCGGTAGAGCGATTCCCAACACCCCATAGACACCGCAATGGGTGAAAATCGGCTAAGTCCCAATATGTACCTTCAGAGGGGCATATCTCGAAAACTTCTCGTCAGATCGGGGCCAAATTCACAGAGAAGACACATGTCGAGGAGTTGTTTCGGTTGAGCGATAGTGGTTTTTGGGTGAAAATGTACCCCTAAACCTTGTACAGAGAGGACCCCTTCCGTAGAGCAAAATCCTGAAGGTCGGGGTCGCACAAGTGTGCACCCCCTTCCGTAGAGCAAAATCCTGAAGGTCGGGGTCGCGCAAGGGTCGACATGGGTCGAGGTGGACTATCATGCGAAACCACTTTTTTCGGTCCCTACGGTGCCCCTAGATGATGAAAAGTACAATCCGAGGTTGATTACGAACACTTTTGTGCACCCCCTTCCGTAGAGCAAAATCCTGAAGGTCGGGGTTGCGCACAAGTCGACCCCCTTCCGTAGAGCAAAATCCTGAAGGTCGGGGTTGCGCACAAGTCGACCCCCTTCCGTAGAGCAAAATCCTGAAGGTCGGGGTCGCGCAAGGGTCGACATGGGTCGAGGTGGACTATCATGCGAAACCACTTTTTTCGGTCCCTACGGTGCCCCTAGATGATGAAAAGTACAATCCGAGGTTGATTACGAACACTTTTGTGCACCCCCTTCCGTAGAGCAAAATCCTGAAGGTCGGGGTCGCGCAAGGGTCGACATGGGTCGAGGTGGACTATCATGCGAAACCACTTTTTCCGGTCCCTACGGTGCCCCTAGATGATGAAAAGTACAATCCGAGGTTGATTACGAACACTTTTGTGCACCCCCTTCCGTAGAGCAAAATCCTGAAGGTCGGGGTTGCGCACAAGTAGACCCCCTTCCGTAGAGCAAAATCCTGAAGGTCTGGGTCGCGCAAGGGTCGACATGGGTCGAGGTGGACTATCATGCGAAACCACTTTTTTCGGTCCCTACGGTGCCCCTAGATGATGAAAAGTACAATCCGAGGTTGATTACGAACACTTTTGTGCACCCCCTTCCGTAGAGCAAAATCCTGAAGGTCAGGGTTGCGCACAAGTAGACCCCCTTCCGTAGAGCAAAATCCTGAAGGTCGGGGTCGCGCAAGGGTCGACATGGGTCGAGGTGGACTATCATGCGAAACCACTTTTTTCGGTCCCTACGGTGCCCCTAGATGATGAAAAGTACAATCCGAGGTTGATTACGAACACTTTTGTGCAACCCCTTCCGTAGAGCAAAATCCTGAAGGTCGGGGTCGCACAAGTGTGCACCCCCTTCCGTAGAGCAAAATCCTGAAGGTCGGGGTCGCGCAAGGGTCGACATGGGTCGAGGTGGACTATCATGCGAAACCACTTTTTTCGGTCCCTACGGTGCCCCTAGATGATGAAAAGTACAATCCGAGGTTGATTACGAACACTTTTGTGCACCCCCTTCCGTAGAGCAAAATCCTGAAGGTCAGGGTTGCGCACAAGTAGACCCCCTTCCGTAGAGCAAAATCCTGAAGGTCGGGGTCGCGCAAGGGTCGACATGGGTCGAGGTGGACTATCATGCGAAACCACTTTTTTCGGTCCCTACGGTGCCCCTAGATGATGAAAAGTACAATCCGAGGTTGATTACGAACACTTGTGCGCAACCCCTTCCGTAGAGCAAAATCCTGAAGGTCGGGGTCGCACAAGTGTGCACCCCCTTCCGTAGAGCAAAATCCTGAAGGTCGGGGTCGCGCAAGGGTCGACATGGGTCGAGGTGGACTATCATGCGAAACCACTTTTTTCGGTCCCTACGGTGCCCCTAGATGATGAAAAGTACAATCCGAGGTTGATTACGAACACTTTTGTGCACCCCCTTCCGTAGAGCAAAATCCTGAAGGTCAGGGTTGCGCACAAGTAGACCCCCTTCCGTAGAGCAAAATCCTGAAGGTCGGGGTCGCGCAAGGGTCGACATGGGTCGAGGTGGACTATCATGCGAAACCACTTTTTTCGGTCCCTACGGTGCCCCTAGATGATGAAAAGTACAATCCGAGGTTGATTACGAACACTTGTGCGCAACCCCTTCCGTAGAGCAAAATCCTGAAGGTCGGGGTCGCACAAGTGTGCACCCCCTTCCGTAGAGCAAAATCCTGAAGGTCGGGGTCGCGCAAGGGTCGACATGGGTCGAGGTGGACTATCATGCGAAACCACTTTTTTCGGTCCCTACGGTGCCCCTAGATGATGAAAAGTACAATCCGAGGTTGATTACGAACACTTTTGTGCACCCCCTTCCGTAGAGCAAAATCCTGAAGGTCGGGGTCGCGCAAGGGTCGACATGGGTCGAGGTGGACTATCATGCGAAACCACTTTTTTCGGTCCCTACGGTGCCCCTAGATGATGAAAAGTACAATCCGAGGTTGATTACGAACACTTTTGTGCACCCCCTTCCGTAGAGCAAAATCCTGAAGGTCGGGGTTGCGCACAAGTAGACCCCCTTCCGTAGAGCAAAATCCTGAAGGTCGGGGTCGCGCAAGGGTCGACATGGGTCGAGGTGGACTATCATGCGAAACCACTTTTTTCGGTCCCTACGGTGCCCCTAGATGATGAAAAGTACAATCCGAGGTTGATTACGAACACTTTTGTGCACCCCCTTCCGTAGAGCAAAATCCTGAAGGTCGGGGTCGCGCAAGGGTAGACCCCTTCCGTAGAGCAAAATCCTGAAGGTCGGGGTCGCGCAAGGGTCGACATGGGTCGAGGTGGACTATCATGCGAAACCACTTTTTTCGGTCCCTACGGTGCCCCTAGATGATGAAAAGTACAATCCGAGGTTGATTACGAACACTTTTGTGCACCCCCTTCCGTAGAGCAAAATCCTGAAGGTCGGGGTCGCGCAAGGGTCGACATGGGTCGAGGTGGACTATCATGCGAAACCACTTTTTTCGGTCCCTACGGTGCCCCTAGATGATGAAAAGTACAATCCGAGGTTGATTACGAACACTTTTGTGCACCCCCTTCCGTAGAGCAAAATCCTGAAGGTCGGGGTTGCGCACAAGTAGACCCCCTTCCGTAGAGCAAAATCCTGAAGGTCGGGGTCGCGCAAGGGTCGACATGGGTCGAGGTGGACTATCATGCGAAACCACTTTTTTCGGTCCCTACGGTGCCCCTAGATGATGAAAAGTACAATCCGAGGTTGATTACGAACACTTTTGTGCACCCCCTTCCGTAGAGCAAAATCCTGAAGGTCGGGGTTGCGCACAAGTCGACCCCCTTCCGTAGAGCAAAATCCTGAAGGTCGGAGTCGCGCAAGGGTCGACATGGGTCGAGGTGGACTATCATGCGAAACCACTTTTTTCGGTCCCTACGGTGCCCCTAGATGATGAAAAGTACAATCCGAGGTTGATTACGAACACTTTTGTGCACCCCCTTCCGTAGAGCAAAATCCTGAAGGTCGGGGTCGCGCAAGGGTCGACATGGGTCGAGGTGGACTATCATGCGAAACCACTTTTTTCGGTCCCTACGGTGCCCCTAGATGATGAAAAGTACAATCCGAGGTTGATTACGAACACTTTTGTGCACCCCCTTCCGTAGAGCAAAATCCTGAAGGTCGGGGTTGCGCACAAGTAGACCCCCTTCCGTAGAGCAAAATCCTGAAGGTCGGGGTTGCGCACAAGTAGACCCCCTTCCGTAGAGCAAAATCCTGAAGGTCGGGGTCGCGCAAGGGTCGACATGGGTCGAGGTGGACTATCATGCGAAACCACTTTTTTCGGTCCCTACGGTGCCCCTAGATGATGAAAAGTACAATCCGAGGTTGATTACGAACACTTTTGTGCACCCCCTTCCGTAGAGCAAAATCCTGAAGGTCGGGGTTGCGCACAAGTCGACCCCCTTCCGTAGAGCAAAATCCTGAAGGTCGGGGTCGCGCAAGGGTCGACATGGGTCGAGGTGGACTATCATGCGAAACCACTTTTTTCGGTCCCTACGGTGCCCCTAGATGATGAAAAGTACAATCCGAGGTTGATTACGAACACTTTTGTGCACCCCCTTCCGTAGAGCAAAATCCTGAAGGTCGGGGTTGCGCACAAGTAGACCCCCTTCCGTAGAGCAAAATCCTGAAGGTCGGGGTCGCGCAAGTGTCGACATGGGTCGAAGTGGACTATCATGCGAAACCACTTTTTTCGGTCCCTACGGTGCCCCTACATGATGAAAAGTACAATCCGAGGTTGATTACGAACACTTTTGTGCACCCCCTTCCGTAGAGCAAAATCCTGAAGGTCGGGGTCGCGCAAGGGTAGACCCCTTCCGTAGAGCAAAATCCTGAAGGTCGGGGTCGCACAAGTGTGCACCCCCTTCCGTAGAGCAAAATCCTGAAGGTCGGGGTCGCGCAAGGGTCGACATAGGTCGAGGTGGACTATCATGCGAAACCACTTTTTTCGGTCCCTACGGTGCCCCTAGATGATGAAAAGTACAATCCGAGGTTGATTACGAACACTTTTGTGCACCCCCTTCCGTAGAGCAAAATCCTGAAGGTCGGGGTTGCGCACAAGTCGACCCCCTTCCGTAGAGCAAAATCCTGAAGGTCGGGGTTGCGCACAAGTAGACCCCCTTCCGTAGAGCAAAATCCTGAAGGTCGGGGTCGCGCAAGGGTCGACATGGGTCGAGGTGGACTATCATGCGAAACCACTTTTTTCGGTCCCTACGGTGCCCCTAGATGATGAAAAGTACAATCCGAGGTTGATTACGAACACTTTTGTGCACCCCCTTCCGTAGAGCAAAATCCTGAAGGTCGGGGTTGCGCACAAGTAGACCCCCTTCCGTAGAGCAAAATCCTGAAGGTCGGGGTTGCGCACAAGTAGACCCCCTTCCGTAGAGCAAAATCCTGAAGGTCGGGGTCGCGCAAGGGTCGACATGGGTCGAGGTGGACTATCATGCGAAACCACTTTTTTCGGTCCCTACGGTGCCCCTAGATGATGAAAAGTACAATCCGAGGTTGATTACGAACACTTTTGTGCACCCCCTTCCGTAGAGCAAAATCCTGAAGGTCGGGGTTGCGCACAAGTCGACCCCCTTCCGTAGAGCAAAATCCTGAAGGTCGGAGTCGCGCAAGGGTCGACATGGGTCGAGGTGGACTATCATGCGAAACCACTTTTTTCGGTCCCTACGGTGCCCCTAGATGATGAAAAGTACAATCCGAGGTTGATTACGAACACTTTTGTGCACCCCCTTCCGTAGAGCAAAATCCTGAAGGTCGGGGTCGCGCAAGGGTCGACATGGGTCGAGGTGGACTATCATGCGAAACCACTTTTTTCGGTCCCTACGGTGCCCCTAGATGATGAAAAGTACAATCCGAGGTTGATTACGAACACTTTTGTGCACCCCCTTCCGTAGAGCAAAATCCTGAAGGTCGGGGTTGCGCACAAGTAGACCCCCTTCCGTAGAGCAAAATCCTGAAGGTCGGGGTTGCGCACAAGTAGACCCCCTTCCGTAGAGCAAAATCCTGAAGGTCGGGGTCGCGCAAGGGTCGACATGGGTCGAGGTGGACTATCATGCGAAACCACTTTTTTCGGTCCCTACGGTGCCCCTAGATGATGAAAAGTACAATCCGAGGTTGATTACGAACACTTTTGTGCACCCCCTTCCGTAGAGCAAAATCCTGAAGGTCGGGGTTGCGCACAAGTCGACCCCCTTCCGTAGAGCAAAATCCTGAAGGTCGGGGTCGCGCAAGGGTCGACATGGGTCGAGGTGGACTATCATGCGAAACCACTTTTTTCGGTCCCTACGGTGCCCCTAGATGATGAAAAGTACAATCCGAGGTTGATTACGAACACTTTTGTGCACCCCCTTCCGTAGAGCAAAATCCTGAAGGTCGGGGTCGCGCAAGGGTAGACCCCTTCCGTAGAGCAAAATCCTGAAGGTCGGGGTCGCACAAGTGTGCACCCCCTTCCGTAGAGCAAAATCCTGAAGGTCGGGGTCGCGCAAGGGTCGACATAGGTCGAGGTGGACTATCATGCGAAACCACTTTTTTCGGTCCCTACGGTGCCCCTAGATGATGAAAAGTACAATCCGAGGTTGATTACGAACACTTTTGTGCACCCCCTTCCGTAGAGCAAAATCCTGAAGGTCGGGGTTGCGCACAAGTCGACCCCCTTCCGTAGAGCAAAATCCTGAAGGTCGGGGTTGCGCACAAGTAGACCCCCTTCCGTAGAGCAAAATCCTGAAGGTCGGGGTCGCGCAAGGGTCGACATGGGTCGAGGTGGACTATCATGCGAAACCACTTTTTTCGGTCCCTACGGTGCCCCTAGATGATGAAAAGTACAATCCGAGGTTGATTACGAACACTTTTGTGCACCCCCTTCCGTAGAGCAAAATCCTGAAGGTCGGGGTTGCGCACAAGTAGACCCCCTTCCGTAGAGCAAAATCCTGAAGGTCGGGGTCGCGCAAGGGTCGACATGGGTCGAGGTGGACTATCATGCGAAACCACTTTTTTCGGTCCCTACGGTGCCCCTAGATGATGAAAAGTACAATCCGAGGTTGATTACGAACACTTTTGTGCACCCCCTTCCGTAGAGCAAAATCCTGAAGGTCGGGGTTGCGCACAAGTAGACCCCCTTCCGTAGAGCAAAATCCTGAAGGTCGGGGTCGCACAAGTGTGCACCCCCTTCCGTAGAGCAAAATCCTGAAGGTCGGGGTTGCGCACAAGTCGACCCCCTTCCGTAGAGCAAAATCCTGAAGGTCGGGGTCGCGCAAGGGTCGACATGGGTCGAGGTGGACTATCATGCGAAACCACTTTTTTCGGTCCCTACGGTGCCCCTAGATGATGAAAAGTACAATCCGAGGTTGATTACGAACACTTTTGTGCACCCCCTTCCGTAGAGCAAAATCCTGAAGGTCGGGGTCGCGCAAGGGTCGACATGGGTCGAGGTGGACTATCATGCGAAACCACTTTTTTCGGTCCCTACGGTGCCCCTAGATGATGAAAAGTACAATCCGAGGTTGATTACGAACACTTTTGTGCACCCCCTTCCGTAGAGCAAAATCCTGAAGGTCGGGGTTGCGCACAAGTCGACCCCCTTCCGTAGAGCAAAATCCTGAAGGTCGGGGTCGCGCAAGGGTCGACATGGGTCGAGGTGGACTATCATGCGAAACCACTTTTTTCGGTCCCTACGGTGCCCCTAGATGATGAAAAGTACAATCCGAGGTTGATTACGAACACTTTTGTGCACCCCCTTCCGTAGAGCAAAATCCTGAAGGTCGGGGTCGCGCAAGGGTCGACATGGGTCGAGGTGGACTATCATGCGAAACCACTTTTTTCGGTCCCTACGGTGCCCCTAGATGATGAAAAGTACAATCCGAGGTTGATTACGAACACTTTTGTGCACCCCCTTCCGTAGAGCAAAATCCTGAAGGTCGGGGTTGCGCACAAGTAGACCCCCTTCCGTAGAGCAAAATCCTGAAGGTCGGGGTCGCGCAAGGGTCGACATGGGTCGAGGTGGACTATCATGCGAAACCACTTTTTTCGGTCCCTACGGTGCCCCTAGATGATGAAAAGTACAATCCGAGGTTGATTACGAACACTTTTGTGCACCCCCTTCCGTAGAGCAAAATCCTGAAGGTCGGGGTTGCGCACAAGTCGACCCCCTTCCGTAGAGCAAAATCCTGAAGGTCGGGGTTGCGCACAAGTCGACCCCCTTCCGTAGAGCAAAATCCTGAAGGTCGGGGTCGCGCAAGGGTCGACATGGGTCGAGGTGGACTATCATGCGAAACCACTTTTTTCGGTCCCTACGGTGCCCCTAGATGATGAAAAGTACAATCCGAGGTTGATTACGAACACTATTGTGCACCCCCTTCCGTAGAGCAAAATCCTGAAGGTCGGGGTTGCGCACAAGTCGACCCCCTTCCGTAGAGCAAAATCCTGAAGGTCGGGGTCGCGCAAGGGTCGACATGGGTCGAGGTGGACTATCATGCGAAACCACTTTTTTCGGTCCCTACGGTGCCCCTAGATGATGAAAAGTACAATCCGAGGTTGATTACGAACACTTTTGTGCACCCCCTTCCGTAGAGCAAAATCCTGAAGGTCGGGGTTGCGCACAAGTCGACCCCCTTCCGTAGAGCAAAATCCTGAAGGTCGGAGTCGCGCAAGGGTCGACATGGGTCGAGGTGGACTATCATGCGAAACCACTTTTTTCGGTCCCTACGGTGCCCCTAGATGATGAAAAGTACAATCCGAGGTTGATTACGAACACTTTTGTGCACCCCCTTCCGTAGAGCAAAATCCTGAAGGTCGGGGTCGCGCAAGGGTCGACATGGGTCGAGGTGGACTATCATGCGAAACCACTTTTTTCGGTCCCTACGGTGCCCCTAGATGATGAAAAGTACAATCCGAGGTTGATTACGAACACTTTTGTGCACCCCCTTCCGTAGAGCAAAATCCTGAAGGTCGGGGTTGCGCACAAGTAGACCCCCTTCCGTAGAGCAAAATCCTGAAGGTCGGGGTTGCGCACAAGTAGACCCCCTTCCGTAGAGCAAAATCCTGAAGGTCGGGGTCGCGCAAGGGTCGACATGGGTCGAGGTGGACTATCATGCGAAACCACTTTTTTCGGTCCCTACGGTGCCCCTAGATGATGAAAAGTACAATCCGAGGTTGATTACGAACACTTTTGTGCACCCCCTTCCGTAGAGCAAAATCCTGAAGGTCGGGGTTGCGCACAAGTCGACCCCCTTCCGTAGAGCAAAATCCTGAAGGTCGGGGTCGCGCAAGGGTCGACATGGGTCGAGGTGGACTATCATGCGAAACCACTTTTTTCGGTCCCTACGGTGCCCCTAGATGATGAAAAGTACAATCCGAGGTTGATTACGAACACTTTTGTGCACCCCCTTCCGTAGAGCAAAATCCTGAAGGTCGGGGTCGCGCAAGGGTCGACATGGGTCGAGGTGGACTATCATGCGAAACCACTTTTTTCGGTCCCTACGGTGCCCCTAGATGATGAAAAGTACAATCCGAGGTTGATTACGAACACTTTTGTGCACCCCCTTCCGTAGAGCAAAATCCTGAAGGTCGGGGTTGCGCACAAGTAGACCCCCTTCCGTAGAGCAAAATCCTGAAGGTCGGGGTTGCGCACAAGTAGACCCCCTTCCGTAGAGCAAAATCCTGAAGGTCGGGGTCGCGCAAGGGTCGACATGGGTCGAGGTGGACTATCATGCGAAACCACTTTTTTCGGTCCCTACGGTGCCCCTAGATGATGAAAAGTACAATCCGAGGTTGATTACGAACACTTTTGTGCACCCCCTTCCGTAGAGCAAAATCCTGAAGGTCGGGGTTGCGCACAAGTAGACCCCCTTCCGTAGAGCAAAATCCTGAAGGTCGGGGTCGCACAAGTGTGCACCCCCTTCCGTAGAGCAAAATCCTGAAGGTCGGGGTTGCGCACAAGTCGACCCCCTTCCGTAGAGCAAAATCCTGAAGGTCGGGGTCGCGCAAGGGTCGACATGGGTCGAGGTGGACTATCATGCGAAACCACTTTTTTCGGTCCCTACGGTGCCCCTAGATGATGAAAAGTACAATCCGAGGTTGATTACGAACACTTTTGTGCACCCCCTTCCGTAGAGCAAAATCCTGAAGGTCGGGGTCGCGCAAGGGTCGACATGGGTCGAGGTGGACTATCATGCGAAACCACTTTTTTCGGTCCCTACGGTGCCCCTAGATGATGAAAAGTACAATCCGAGGTTGATTACGAACACTTTTGTGCACCCCCTTCCGTAGAGCAAAATCCTGAAGGTCGGGGTTGCGCACAAGTCGACCCCCTTCCGTAGAGCAAAATCCTGAAGGTCGGGGTCGCGCAAGGGTCGACATGGGTCGAGGTGGACTATCATGCGAAACCACTTTTTTCGGTCCCTACGGTGCCCCTAGATGATGAAAAGTACAATCCGAGGTTGATTACGAACACTTTTGTGCACCCCCTTCCGTAGAGCAAAATCCTGAAGGTCGGGGTCGCGCAAGGGTCGACATGGGTCGAGGTGGACTATCATGCGAAACCACTTTTTTCGGTCCCTACGGTGCCCCTAGATGATGAAAAGTACAATCCGAGGTTGATTACGAACACTTTTGTGCACCCCCTTCCGTAGAGCAAAATCCTGAAGGTCGGGGTTGCGCACAAGTAGACCCCCTTCCGTAGAGCAAAATCCTGAAGGTCGGGGTCGCGCAAGGGTCGACATGGGTCGAGGTGGACTATCATGCGAAACCACTTTTTTCGGTCCCTACGGTGCCCCTAGATGATGAAAAGTACAATCCGAGGTTGATTACGAACACTTTTGTGCACCCCCTTCCGTAGAGCAAAATCCTGAAGGTCGGGGTTGCGCACAAGTCGACCCCCTTCCGTAGAGCAAAATCCTGAAGGTCGGGGTTGCGCACAAGTCGACCCCCTTCCGTAGAGCAAAATCCTGAAGGTCGGGGTCGCGCAAGGGTCGACATGGGTCGAGGTGGACTATCATGCGAAACCACTTTTTTCGGTCCCTACGGTGCCCCTAGATGATGAAAAGTACAATCCGAGGTTGATTACGAACACTATTGTGCACCCCCTTCCGTAGAGCAAAATCCTGAAGGTCGGGGTTGCGCACAAGTCGACCCCCTTCCGTAGAGCAAAATCCTGAAGGTCGGGGTCGCGCAAGGGTCGACATGGGTCGAGGTGGACTATCATGCGAAACCACTTTTTTCGGTCCCTACGGTGCCCCTAGATGATGAAAAGTACAATCCGAGGTTGATTACGAACACTTTTGTGCACCCCCTTCCGTAGAGCAAAATCCTGAAGGTCGGGGTCGCGCAAGGGTCGACATGGGTCGAGGTGGACTATCATGCGAAACCACTTTTTTCGGTCCCTACGATGCCCCTAGATGATGAAAAGTACAATCCGAGGTTGATTACGAACACTTTTGTGCACCCCCAAAAATGGCCAAAATCCTGAAGGTCCGGGTTCTCGGGGCGGTCGAGGCCCTCTGACGTGCACGAAAAACCGGTACCCACGCCGAGCTTCAGAATTTGGTCTCCAGAGACCAAGTCCCAACCGAAACTGGCAACCCACAAAAGTATACCAAGGAGTGGTCGGATCGAGTTACAGTGTTCGAGAGTATTGACGAGGATGGTTATACGCAACTTTTTGCTAAAGGTGTCCAAGACCGTCAGACCCTTACTTACGGAGATATAAGACACGTGCGTGGTTGCCCGTGCCGAGCTTCAGAAATGTTGCTCCAGAGACTAAGTCCCAGAAAACCTTCCGACCCCAAAAACTCCCAGAAGGAGTCGTCGGATCGTTTCGCGATGTTCTAGTGAAATGTTCAGCTCAACGGAATGCAACTTTTATCTAAAGGGGTCCAAGACCGTCAGACGCTTAGGTACGGAGATACGGGCATGGGTCGGTTTTCCCCATACAAAATACCCCATGGAAAACTGCAAAACCCCAAAACAGGTCGAAGGAGTGGTCGGATCGTTTCGTGATGTTCTAGTGAAATGTTCCATTCGATAGGGCGCAACTTTTTGCTAAAGGTGTCCAAGACCGTCAGACACTTACTTACGGAGATATAAGACACGTGCGTGGTTGCCCGTGCCGAGCTTCAGAAATGTTGCTCCAGAGACAAAGTCCCAGAAAACCTTCGGACCCCAAAAACTCCCAGAAGGAGTCGTCGGATCGTTTCGCGATGTTCTAGTGAAATGTTCAGCTCGACGGAATGCAACTTTTACCTTAAGGGGTCCAAGACCGTCAGACGCTTAGGTACGGAGATACGGGCATGGGTCGGTTTTCCCCATACAAAATACCCCATGGAAAACTGCAAAACCCCAAAACAGGTCGAAGGAGTGGTCGGATCGTTTCGTGGTGTTGTAGTGAAATGTTCCATTCGATGAGACGCAACTTTTTGCTAAAGGTGTCCAAGACCGTCAGACCCTTACTTACGGAGATATAAGACACGTGCGTGGTTGCTCGTGCCGAGCTTCAGAAATGTTGCTCCAGAGACTAAGTCCCAGAAAACCTTCCGACCCCAAAAACTCCCAGAAGGAGTCGTCGGATCGTTTCGCGATGTTCTAGTGAAATGTTCAGCTCGACGGAATGCAACTTTTACCTAAAGGGGTCCAAGACCGTCAGACGCTTAGGTACGGAGATACGGGCATGGGTCGGTTTTCCCCATACAAAATACCCCATGGAAAACTGCAAAACCCCAAAACAGGTCGAAGGAGTGGTCGGATCGTTTCGTGGTGTTCTAGTGAAATGTTCCATTCGATAGGGCGCAACTTTTTGCTAAAGGTGTCCAAGACCGTCAGACACTTACTTACGGAGATATAAGACACGTGCGTGGTTGCTCGTGCCGAGCTTCAGAAATGTTGCTCCAGAGACTAAGTCCCAGAAAACCTTCCGACCCCAAAAACTCACAGAAGGAGGCGTCGGATCG
>NW_026525500.1:892500-902493 GCF_943737925.1 Anopheles nili | reverse complement strand
TCCGTAAGTAAGGGTCTGACGGTCTTGGACACCTTTAGCAAAAAGTTGCGCCCTATCGAATGGAACATTTCACTAGAACACCACGAAACGATCCGACCACTCCTCCGACCTGTTTTGGGGTTTTGCAGTTTTCCATGGGGTATTTTGTATGGGGAAAACCGACCCATGCCCGTATCTCCGTACCTAAGCGTCTGACGGTCTTGGACCCCTTTAGGTAAAAGTTGCATTTCGTCGAGCTGAACATTTCACTAGAACATCGCGAAACGATCCGACCACTCCTTCTGGGAGTTTTTGGGGTCGACTTGTGCGCAACCCCGACCTTCAGGATTTTGCTCTACGGAAGGGGGTGCACAAAAGTGTTCGTAATCAACCTCGGATTGTACTTTTCATCATCTAGGGGCACCGTAGGGACCGAAAAAAGTGGTTTCGCATGATAGTCCACCTCGACCCATGTCGACCCTTGCGCGACCCCGACCTTCAGGATTTTGCTCTACGGAAGGGGGTGCACAAAAGTGTTCGTAATCAACCTCGGATTGTACTTTTCATCATCTAGGGGCACCGTAGGGACCGAAAAAAGTGGTTTCGCATGATAGTCCACCTCGACCCATGTCGACCCTTGCGCGACCCCGACCTTCAGGATTTTGCTCTACGGAAGGGGGTGCACAAAAGTGTTCGTAATCAACCTCGGATTGTACTTTTCATCATCTAGGGGCACCGTAGGGACCGAAAAAAGTGGTTTCGCATGATAGTCCACCTCGACCCATGTCGACCCTTGCGCGACCCCGACCTTCAGGATTTTGCTCTACGGAAGGGGGTGCACAAAAGTGTTCGTAATCAACCTCGGATTGTACTTTTCATCATCTAGGGGCACCGTAGGGACCGAAAAAAGTGGTTTCGCATGATAGTCCACCTCGACCCATGTCGACCCTTGCGCGACCCCGACCTTCAGGATTTTGCTCTACGGAAGGGGGTGCACACTTGTGCGACCCCGACCTTCAGGATTTTGCTCTACGGAAGGGGGTGCACAAAAGTGTTCGTAATCAACCTCGGATTGTACTTTTCATCATCTAGGGGCACCGTAGGGACCGAAAAAAGTGGTTTCGCATGATAGTCCACCTCGACCCATGTCGACCCTTGCGCGACCCCGACCTTCAGGATTTTGCTCTACGGAAGGGGGTCTACTTGTGCGCAACCCCGACCTTCAGGATTTTGCTCTACGGAAGGGGGTGCACAAAAGTGTTCGTAATCAACCTCGGATTGTACTTTTCATCATCTAGGGGCACCGTAGGGACCGAAAAAAGTGGTTTCGCATGATAGTCCACCTCGACCCATGTCGACCCTTGCGCGACCCCGACCTTCAGGATTTTGCTCTACGGAAGGGGGTCTACTTGTGCGCAACCCCGACCTTCAGGATTTTGCTCTACGGAAGGGGGTGCACAAAAGTGTTCGTAATCAACCTCGGATTGTACTTTTCATCATCTAGGGGCACCGTAGGGACCGAAAAAAGTGGTTTCGCATGATAGTCCACCTCGACCCATGTCGACCCTTGCGCGACCCCGACCTTCAGGATTTTGCTCTACGGAAGGGGGTCTACTTGTGCGCAACCCCGACCTTCAGGATTTTGCTCTACGGAAGGGGGTGCACAAAAGTGTTCGTAATCAACCTCGGATTGTACTTTTCATCATCCAGGGGCACCGTAGGGACCGAAAAAAGTGGTTTCGCATGATAGTCCACCTCGACCCATGTCGACCCTTGCGCGACCCCGACCTTCAGGATTTTGCTCTACGGAAGGGGGTCTACTTGTGCGCAACCCCGACCTTCAGGATTTTGCTCTACGGAAGGGGGTGCACAAAAGTGTTCGTAATCAACCTCGGATTGTACTTTTCATCATCTAGGGGCACCGTAGGGACCGAAAAAAGTGGTTTCGCATGATAGTCCACCTCGACCCATGTCGACCCTTGCGCGACCCCGACCTTCAGGATTTTGCTCTACGGAAGGGGGTCTACTTGTGCGCAACCCCGACCTTCAGGATTTTGCTCTACGGAAGGGGGTGCACAAAAGTGTTCGTAATCAACCTCGGATTGTACTTTTCATCATCTAGGGGCACCGTAGGGACCGAAAAAAGTGGTTTCGCATGATAGTCCACCTCGACCCATGTCGACCCTTGCGCGACCCCGACCTTCAGGATTTTGCTCTACGGAAGGGGGTGCACAAAAGTGTTCGTAATCAACCTCGGATTGTACTTTTCATCATCTAGGGGCACCGTAGGGACCGAAAAAAGTGGTTTCGCATGATAGTCCACCTCGACCCATGTCGACCCTTGCGCGACCCCGACCTTCAGGATTTTGCTCTACGGAAGGGGGTGCACAAAAGTGTTCGTAATCAACCTCGGATTGTACTTTTCATCATCTAGGGGCACCGTAGGGACCGAAAAAAGTGGTTTCGCATGATAGTCCACCTCGACCCATGTCGACCCTTGCGCGACCCCGACCTTCAGGATTTTGCTCTACGGAAGGGGGTGCACAAAAGTGTTCGTAATCAACCTCGGATTGTACTTTTCATCATCTAGGGGCACCGTAGGGACCGAAAAAAGTGGTTTCGCATGATAGTCCACCTCGACCCATGTCGACCCTTGCGCGACCCCGACCTTAAGGATTTTGCTCTACGGAAGGGGGTCTACTTGTGCGCAACCCCGACCTTCAGGATTTTGCTCTACGGAAGGGGGTGCACAAAAGTGTTCGTAATCAACCTCGGATTTTACTTTTCATCATCTAGGGGCACCGTAGGGACCGAAAAAAGTGGTTTCGCATGATAGTCCACCTCGACCCATGTCGACCCTTGCGCGACCCCGACCTTCAGGATTTTGCTCTACGGAAGGGGTCCTCTCTGTACAAGGTTTAGGGGTACATTTTCACCCAAAAACCACTATCGCTCAACCGAAACAACTCCTCGACATGTGTCTTCTCTGTGATTTTGGCCCCGATCTGACGAGTAGTTTTCGAGATATGCCCCTCTGAAGGTACATATTGGGACTTAGCCGATTTTCACCCATTGCGGTGTCTATGGGGTGTTGGGAATCGCTCTACCGACCAGCCGGTTGGAGATATCGATTCCCGGTCTTCGGCGCGTTTGCTCAACTCCGTAATGCCTACTTTTCGTCCATACACACAACACCTCGCAGAGTTCTCCTTCTGCCAGATATAGCGCGTGCCCCTTTGTTCGTGCACCATTTTGGCCCGTTTTTCGCACATTGCCTCGAAACCATGCGTTCGACGGTTTTGCGTCCCAAGCACCGATGTTAGAACACCACCGTGGCTAACTTTCGTCCATATACGCCAACTCCGTGCAATGTCTCCATCACCCTGTTTTTGGGTGAAAACCCATTTCTGGGACTTAGCCGATTTTCACCCATTGCGGTGTCTATGGGGTGTTGGGAATCGCTCTACCGACCAGCCGGTTGGAGATATCGAGTTGCGGTCTTCGGCGCGTTTGCTCAACTCCGTAATGCCTACTTTTCGTCCATACACACAACACCTCGCAGAGTTCTCCTTCTGCCAGATATAGCGCGTGCCCCTTTTTTCGTGCACCGTTTTGGCCCGTTTTTCGCACATTGCTTCGAAACCATGCGTCCGACGGTTTTGCGTCCCAAGTACCGATGTTAGAACACCACCGTGGCTAACTTTCGTCCATATACGCCAACTCCGTGCAATGTCTCCATCACCCTGTTTTTGGGTGAAAACCCATTTCAGGGACTTAGCCGATTTTCACCCATTGCGGTGTCTATGGGGTGTTGGGAATCGCTCTACCGACCAGCCGGTTGGAGATATCGATTCCCGGTCTTTAGCGCGTTTGCTCAACTCCGTAATGCCTACTTTTCGTCCATACACACAACACCTCGCAGAGTTCTCCTTCTGCCAGATATAGCGCGTGCCCCTTTGTTCGTGCACCGTTTTGGCCCGTTTTTCGCACATTGCCTCGAAACCATGCGTCCGACGCTTTTGTGTCCCAAGTAGTGATGTTAGAACACCACCGTGGCTAAGTTTCGTCCATATACGCCAACTCCGTACAATGTCTCCATCACCCTGTTTTTGGGTGAAAACCCATTTCTGGGACTTAGCCGATTTTCACCCATTGCGGTGTCTATGGGGTGTTGGGAATCGCTCTACCGACCAGCCGGTTGGAGATATCGAGTTGCGGTCTTCGGCGCGTTTGCTCAACTCCGTAATGCCTACTTTTCGTCCATACACACAACACCTCGCAGAGTTCTCCTTCTGCCAGATATAGCGCGTGCCCCTTTGTTCGTGCACCATTTTGGCCTGTTTTTCGTACATCGCTTCGAAACCATGCGTCCGACGGTTTTGCGTCCCAAGTACCGATGTTAGAACACCACCGTGGCTAACTTTCGTCCATATACGCCAACTCCGTGCAATGTCTCCATCACCCTGTTTTTGGGTGAAAACCCATTTCTGGGACTTAGCCGATTTTCACCCATTGCGGTGTCTATGGGGTGTTGGGAATCGCTCTACCGACCAGCCGGTTGGAGATATCGAGTTGCGGTCTTCGGCGCGTTTGCTCAACTCCGTAATGCCTACTTTTCGTCCATACACACAACACCTCGCAGAGTTCTCCTTCTGCCAGATATAGCGCGTGCCCCTTTGTTCGTGCACCATTTTGGCCCGTTTTTCGCACATCGCTTCGAAACCATGCGTGCGACGGTTTTGCGTCCCAAGTACCGATGTTAGAACACCACCGTGGCTAACTTTCGTTCATATACGCCAACTCCGTGCAATGTCTCCATCACCCTGTTTTTGGGTGAAAACCCATTTCTGGGACTTAGCCGATTTTCACCCATTGCGGTGTCTATGGGGTGTTGGGAATCGCTCTACCGACCAGCCGGTTGGAGATATCGAGTTGCGGTCTTCGGCGCGTTTGCTCAACTCCGTAATGCCTACTTTTCGTCCATACACACAACACCTCGCAGAGTTCTCCTTCTGCCAGATATAGCGCGTGCCCCTTTGTTCGTGCACCATTTTGGCCTGTTTTTCGTACATCGCTTCGAAACCATGCGTCCGACGGTTTTGCGTCCCAAGTACCGATGTTAGAACACCACCGTGGCTAACTTTCGTCCATATACGCCAACTCCGTGCAATGTCTCCATCACCCTGTTTTTGGGTGAAAACCCATTTCTGGGACTTAGCCGATTTTCACCCATTGCGGTGTCTATGGGGTGTTGGGAATCGCTCTACCGACCAGCCGGTTGGAGATATCGATTCCCGGTCTTTATCGCGTTTGCTCAACTCCGTAATGCCTACTTTTCGTCCATACACACAACACCTCGCAGAGTTCTCCTTCTGCCAGATATAGCGCGTGCCCCTTTGTTCGTGCACCATTTTGGCCCGTTTTTCGCACATCGCTTCGAAACCATGCGTGCGACGGTTTTGCGTCCCAAGTACCGATGTTAGAACACCACCGTGGCTAACTTTCGTTCATATACGCCAACTCCGTGCAATGTCTCCATCACCCTGTTTTTGGGTGAAAACCCATTTCTGGGACTTAGCCGATTTTCACCCATTGCGGTGTCTATGGGGTGTTGGGAATCGCTCTACCGACCAGCCGGTTGGAGATATCGAGTTGCGGTCTTCGGCGCGTTTGCTCAACTCCGTAATGCCTACTTTTCGTCCATACACACAACACCTCGCAGAGTTCTCCTTCTGCCAGATATAGCGCGTGCCCCTTTGTTCGTGCACCATTTTGGCCCGTTTTTCGCACATTGCCTCGAAACCATGCGTCCGACGGTTTTGCGTCCCAAGTACCGATGTTAGAACACCACCGTGGCTAACTTTCGTCCATATACGCCAACTCCGTGCAATGTCTCCATCACCCTGTTTTTGGGTGAAAACCCATTTCAGGGACATAGCCGATTTTCACCCATTGCGGTTTCTATGGGGTGTTGAGAATCGCTCTACCGACCAGCCGGTTGGAGATATCGATTCCCGGTCTTCGGCGCGTTTGCTCAACTCCGTAATGCCTACTTTTCGTCCATACACACAACACCTCGCAGAGTTCTCCTTCTGCTAGATATAGCGCGTGCCCCTTTGTTCGTGCACCATTTTGCCCGTTTTTCGCACATTGCCTCGAAACCATGCGTCCGACGCTTTTGCGTCCCAAGTAGTGATGTTAGAACACCACCGTGGCTAACTTTCGTCCATATACGCCAACTCCGTGCAATGTCTCCATCACCCTGTTTTTGGGTGAAAACCCATTTCTGGGACTTAGCCGATTTTCACCCATTGCGGTGTCTATGGGGTGTTGGGAATCGCTCTACCGACCAGCCGGTTGGAGATATCGATTCCCGGTCTTCGGCGCGTTTGCTCAACTCCGTAATGCCTACTTTTCGTCCATACACACAACACCTCGCAGAGTTCTCCTTCTGCCAGATATAGCGCGTGCCCCTTTGTTCGTGCACCATTTTGGCCCGTTTTTCGCACATTGCCTCGAAACCATGCGTCCGACGCTTTTGCGTCCCAAGTAGTGATGTTAGAACACCACCGTGGCTAACTTTCGTCCATATACGCCAACTCCGTGCAATGTCTCCATCACCCTGTTTTTGGGTGAAAACCCATTTCTGGGACTTAGCCGATTTTCACCCATTGCGGTGTCTATGGGGTGTTGGGAATCGCTCTACCGACCAGCCGGTTGGAGATATCGATTCCCGGTCTTAGGCGCGTTTGCTCAACTCCGTAATGCCTACTTTTCGTCCATACACACAACACCTCGCAGAGTTCTCCTTCTGCCAGATATAGCGCGTGCCCCTTTGTTCGTGCATCGTTTTGGCCCGTTTTTCGCACATCGCTTCGAAACCATGCGTCCGACGCTTTTGCGTCCCAGGTACCGATGTTAGAACACCACCGTGGCTAACTTTCGTCCATATACGCCAACTCCGTGCAATGTCTCCATCACCCTGTTTTTGGGTGAAAACCCATTTCAGGGACATAGCCCATTTTCACCCATTGCGGTTTCTATGGGGTGTTGGGAATCGCTCTACCGACCAGCCGGTTGGAGATATCGATTCCCGGTCTTCGGCGCGTTTGCTCAACTCCGTAATGCCTACTTTTCGTCCATACACACAACACCTCGCAGAGTTCTCCTTCTGCCAGATATAGCGCGTGCCCCTTTGTTCGTGCACCATTTTTGCCCGTTTTTCGCACATTGCCTCGAAACCATGCGTCCGACGGTTTTGCGTCCCAAGTACCGATGTTAGAACACCACCGTGGCTAACTTTCGTCCATATACGCCAACTCCGTGCAATGTCTCCATCACCCTGTTTTTGGGTGAAAACCCATTTCAGGGACATAGCCGATTTTCACCCATTGCGGTTTCTATGGGGTGTTGAGAATCGCTCTACCGACCAGCCGGTTGGAGATATCGATTCCCGGTCTTCGGCGCGTTTGCTCAACTCCGTAATGCCTACTTTTCGTCCATACACACAACACCTCGCAGAGTTCTCCTTCTGCTAGATATAGCGCGTGCCCCTTTGTTCGTGCACCATTTTGCCCGTTTTTCGCACATTGCCTCGAAACCATGCGTCCGACGCTTTTGCGTCCCAAGTAGTGATGTTAGAACACCACCGTGGCTAACTTTCGTCCATATACGCCAACTCCGTGCAATGTCTCCATCACCCTGTTTTTGGGTGAAAACCCATTTCTGGGACTTAGCCGATTTTCACCCATTGCGGTGTCTATGGGGTGTTGGGAATCGCTCTACCGACCAGCCGGTTGGAGATATCGATTCCCGGTCTTCGGCGCGTTTGCTCAACTCCGTAATGCCTACTTTTCGTCCATACACACAACACCTCGCAGAGTTCTCCTTCTGCCAGATATAGCGCGTGCCCCTTTGTTCGTGCACCATTTTGGCCCGTTTTTCGCACATTGCCTCGAAACCATGCGTCCGACGCTTTTGCGTCCCAAGTAGTGATGTTAGAACACCACCGTGGCTAACTTTCGTCCATATACGCCAACTCCGTGCAATGTCTCCATCACCCTGTTTTTGGGTGAAAACCCATTTCTGGGACTTAGCCGATTTTCACCCATTGCGGTGTCTATGGGGTGTTGGGAATCGCTCTACCGACCAGCCGGTTGGAGATATCGAGTTGCGGTCTTCGGCGCGTTTGCTCAACTCCGTAATGCCTACTTTTCGTCCATACACACAACACCTCGCAGAGTTCTCCTTCTGCCAGATATAGCGCGTGCCCCTTTGTTCGTGCACCATTTTGGCCTGTTTTTCGTACATCGCTTCGAAACCATGCGTCCGACGGTTCTGCGTCCCAAGTACCGATGTTAGAACACCACCGTGGCTAACTTTCGTCCATATACGCCAACTCCGTGCAATGTCTCCATCACCCTGTTTTTGGGTGAAAACCCATTTCAGGGACTTAGCCGATTTTCACCCATTGCGGTGTCTATGGGGTGTTGGGAATCGCTCTACCGACCAGCCGGTTGCAGATATCGATTCCCGGTCTTCGGCGCGTTTGCTTAACTCTGTAATGCCTACTTTTCGTCCATACACACAACACCTCGCAGAGTTCTCCTTCTGCCAGATATAGCGCGTGCCCCTTTGTTCGTGCACCATTTTGGCCCGTTTTTCGCACATCGCTTCGAAACCATGCGTGCGACGGTTTTGCGTCCCAAGTACCGATGTTAGAACACCACCGTGGCTAACTTTCGTTCATATACGCCAACTCCGTGCAATGTCTCCATCACCCTGTTTTTGGGTGAAAACCCATTTCTGGGACTTAGCCGATTTTCACCCATTGCGGTGTCTATGGGGTGTTGGGAATCGCTCTACCGACCAGCCGGTTGGAGATATCGAGTTGCGGTCTTCGGCGCGTTTGCTCAACTCCGTAATGCCTACTTTTCGTCCATACACACAACACCTCGCAGAGTTCTCCTTCTGCCAGATATAGCGCGTGCCCCTTTGTTCGTGCACCATTTTGGCCTGTTTTTCGTACATCGCTTCGAAACCATGCGTCCGACGGTTTTGCGTCCCAAGTACCGATGTTAGAACACCACCGTGGCTAACTTTCGTCCATATACGCCAACTCCGTGCAATGTCTCCATCACCCTGTTTTTGGGTGAAAACCCATTTCTGGGACTTAGCCGATTTTCACCCATTGCGGTGTCTATGGGGTGTTGGGAATCGCTCTACCGACCAGCCGGTTGGAGATATCGATTCCCGGTCTTCGGCGCGTTTGCTCAACTCCGTAATGCCTACTTTTCGTCCATACACACAACACCTCGCAGAGTTCTCCTTCTGCCAGATATAGCGCGTGCCCCTTTGTTCGTGCACCATTTTGGCCTGTTTTTCGTACATCGCTTCGAAACCATGCGTCCGACGGTTTTGCGTCCCAAGTACCGATGTTAGAACACCACCGTGGCTAACTTTCGTCCATATACGCCAACTCCGTGCAATGTCTCCATCACCCTGTTTTTGGGTGAAAACCCATTTCTGGGACTTAGCCGATTTTCACCCATTGCGGTGTCTATGGGGTGTTGGGAATCGCTCTACCGACCAGCCGGTTGGAGATATCGAGTTGCGGTCTTCGGCGCGTTTGCTCAACTCCGTAATGCCTACTTTTCGTCCATACACACAACACCTCGCAGAGTTCTCCTTCTGCCAGATATAGCGCGTGCCCCTTTGTTCGTGCACCATTTTGGCCCGTTTTTCGCACATTGCCTCGAAACCATGCGTCCGACGGTTTTGCGTCCCAAGTACCGATGTTAGAACACCACCGTGGCTAACTTTCGTTCATATACGCCAAACTTCTCAGACACCTCCATCCGAGAGTATTTCGTGTTTTCCCATATATTGCATACTTCCCGGGGTTTTCTTCCATACAACTTTCAATGTTCTGTAAAACACCCGCGCATCGTCCGATTGGACTGAAACTGCTCCGGCGCGCTCTCTGCCGTGCTACAACTCTGCGCAAACCATCAA
>NW_026525500.1:875000-882500 GCF_943737925.1 Anopheles nili | reverse complement strand
TGGGGTATTTTGTATGGGGAAAACCGACCCATGCCCGTATCTCCGTACCTAAGCGTCTGACGGTCTTGGACCCCTTTAGGTAAAAGTTGCATTCCGTCGAGCTGAACATTTCACTAGAACATCGCGAAACGATCCGACCACTCCTTCGACCTGTTTTTGGGTTTTGCAGTTTTCCATGGGGTATTTTGTATGGGGAAAACCGACCCATGCCCGTATCTCCGTACCTAAGCGTCTGACGGTCTTGGACCCCTTTAGGTAAAAGTTGCATTCCGTCGAGCTGAACATTTCACTAGAACATCGCGAAACGATCCGACGACTCCTTCTGGGAGTTTTTGGGGTCGGAAGGTTTTCTGGGACTTAGTCTCTGGAGCAACAATTCTGAAGCTCGGCACGAGCAACCACGCACGTGTCTTATATCTCCGTAAGTAAGTGTCTGACGGTCTTGGACACCTTTAGCAAAAAGTTGCGCCCTATCGAATGGAACATTTCACTAGAACATCACGAAACGATCCGACCACTCCTTCGACCTGTTTTTGGGTTTTGCAGTTTTCCATGGGGTATTTTGTATGGGGAAAACCGACCCATACCCGTATCTCCGTACCTAAGCGTCTGACGGTCTTGGACCCCTTTAGGTAAAAGTTGCATTCCGTCGAGCTGAACATTTCACTAGAACATCGCGAAACGATCCGACGACTCCTTCTGGGAGTTTTTGGGGTCGGAAGGTTTTCTGGGACTTAGTCTCTGGAGCAACATTTCTGAAGCTCGGCACGGGCAACCAAGCACGTGTCTTATATCTCCGTAAGTAAGGGTCTGACGGTCTTGGACACCTTTAGCAAAAAGTTGCGTATAACCATCCTCGTCAATACTTTCGAACACTGTAACTCGATCCGACCCCTCCTTGGTATACTTTTGTGGGTTGCCAGTTTCGGTTGGGACTTAGTCTCTGGAGACCAAATTCTGAAGCTCGGCGTGGGTACCGACTTTTCGTGCACGTCCGAGGGCCTCGACCGCCCCGAGAACCCGACCTTCAGGATTTTGGCCATTTTTGGGGGTGCACAAAAGTGTTCGTAATCAACCTCGGATTGTACTTTTCATCATCTAGGGGCACCGTAGGGACCGAAAAAAGTGGTTTCGCATGATAGTCCACCTCGACCCATGTCGACCCTTGCGCGACCCCGACCTTCAGGATTTTGCTCTACGGAAGGGGGTGCACAAAAGTGTTCGTAATCAACCTCGGATTGTACTTTTCATCATCTAGGGGCACCGTAGGGACCGAAAAAAGTGGTTTCGCATGATAGTCCACCTCGACCCATGTCGACCCTTGCGCGACCCCGACCTTCAGGATTTTGCTCTACGGAAGGGGGTGCACAAAAGTGTTCGTAATCAACCTCGGATTGTACTTTTCATCATCTAGGGGCACCGTAGGGACCGAAAAAAGTGGTTTCGCATGATAGTCCACCTCGACCCATGTCGACCCTTGCGCGACCCCGACCTTCAGGATTTTGCTCTACGGAAGGGGGTGCACAAAAGTGTTCGTAATCAACCTCGGATTGTACTTTTCATCATCTAGGGGCACCGTAGGGACCGAAAAAAGTGGTTTCGCATGATAGTCCACCTCGACCCATGTCGACCCTTGCGCGACCCCGACCTTCAGGATTTTGCTCTACGGAAGGGGGTGCACAAAAGTGTTCGTAATCAACCTCGGATTGTACTTTTCATCATCTAGGGGCACCGTAGGGACCGAAAAAAGTGGTTTCGCATGATAGTCCACCTCGACCCATGTCGACCCTTGCGCGACCCCGACCTTCAGGATTTTGCTCTACGGAAGGGGTCTACCCTTGCGCGACCCCGACCTTCAGGATTTTGCTCTACGGAAGGGGGTGCACAAAAGTGTTCGTAATCAACCTCGGATTGTACTTTTCATCATCTACGGGCACCGTAGGGACCGAAAAAAGTGGTTTCGCATGATAGTCCACCTCGACCCATGTCGACCCTTGCGCGACCCCGACCTTCAGGATTTTGCTCTACGGAAGGGGGTGCACAAAAGTGTTCGTAATCAACCTCGGATTGTACTTTTCATCATCTAGGGGCACCGTAGGGACCGAAAAAAGTGGTTTCGCATGATAGTCCACCTCGACCCATGTCGACCCTTGCGCGACCCCGACCTTCAGGATTTTGCTCTACGGAAGGGGGTCTACTTGTGCGCAACCCCGACCTTCAGGATTTTGCTCTACGGAAGGGGGTGCACAAAAGTGTTCGTAATCAACCTCGGATTGTACTTTTCATCATCTAGGGGCACCGTAGGGACCGAAAAAAGTGGTTTCGCATGATAGTCCACCTCGACCCATGTCGACCCTTGCGCGACCCCGACCTTCAGGATTTTGCTCTACGGAAGGGGGTGCACAAAAGTGTTCGTAATCAACCTCGGATTGTACTTTTCATCATCTAGGGGCACCGTAGGGACCGAAAAAAGTGGTTTCGCATGATAGTCCACCTCGACCCATGTCGACCCTTGCGCGACCCCGACCTTCAGGATTTTGCTCTACGGAAGGGGGTGCACAAAAGTGTTCGTAATCAACCTCGGATTGTACTTTTCATCATCTAGGGGCACCGTAGGGACCGAAAAAAGTGGTTTCGCATGATAGTCCACCTCGACCCATGTCGACCCTTGCGCGACCCCGACCTTCAGGATTTTGCTCTACGGAAGGGGGTGCACAAAAGTGTTCGTAATCAACCTCGGATTGTACTTTTCATCATCTAGGGGCACCGTAGGGACCGAAAAAAGTGGTTTCGCATGATAGTCCACCTCGACCCATGTCGACCCTTGCGCGACCCCGACCTTCAGGATTTTGCTCTACGGAAGGGGTCTACCCTTGCGCGACCCCGACCTTCAGGATTTTGCTCTACGGAAGGGGGTGCACAAAAGTGTTCGTAATCAACCTCGGATTGTACTTTTCATCATCTAGGGGCACCGTAGGGACCGAAAAAAGTGGTTTCGCATGATAGTCCACCTCGACCCATGTCGACCCTTGCGCGACCCCGACCTTCAGGATTTTGCTCTACGGAAGGGGGTGCACAAAAGTGTTCGTAATCAACCTCGGATTGTACTTTTCATCATCTAGGGGCACCGTAGGGACCGAAAAAAGTGGTTTCGCATGATAGTCCACCTCGACCCATGTCGACCCTTGCGCGACCCCGACCTTCAGGATTTTGCTCTACGGAAGGGGGTCTACTTGTGCGCAACCCCGACCTTCAGGATTTTGCTCTACGGAAGGGGGTGCACAAAAGTGTTCGTAATCAACCTCGGATTGTACTTTTCATCATCTAGGGGCACCGTAGGGACCGAAAAAAGTGGTTTCGCATGATAGTCCACCTCGACCCATGTCGACCCTTGCGCGACCCCGACCTTCAGGATTTTGCTCTACGGAAGGGGGTGCACAAAAGTGTTCGTAATCAACCTCGGATTGTACTTTTCATCAACTAGGGGCACCGTAGGGACCGAAAAAAGTGGTTTCGCATGATAGTCCACCTCGACCCATGTCGACCCTTGCGCGACCCCGACCTTCAGGATTTTGCTCTACGGAAGGGGTCTACCCTTGCGCGACCCCGACCTTCAGGATTTTGCTCTACGGAAGGGGGTGCACAAAAGTGTTCGTAATCAACCTCGGATTGTACTTTTCATCATCTAGGGGCACCGTAGGGACCGAAAAAAGTGGTTTCGCATGATAGTCCACCTCGACCCATGTCGACCCTTGCTCGACCCCGACCTTCAGGATTTTGCTCTACGGAAGGGGGTCGACTTGTGCGCAACCCCGACCTTCAGGATTTTGCTCTACGGAAGGGGGTGCACAAAAGTGTTCGTAATCAACCTCGGATTGTACTTTTCATCATCTAGGGGCACCGTAGGGACCGAAAAAAGTGGTTTCGCATGATAGTCCACCTCGACCCATGTCGACCCTTGCGCGACCCCGACCTTCAGGATTTTGCTCTACGGAAGGGGGTGCACAAAAGTGTTCGTAATCAACCTCGGATTGTACTTTTCATCATCTAGGGGCACCGTAGGGACCGAAAAAAGTGGTTTCGCATGATAGTCCACCTCGACCCATGTCGACCCTTGCGCGACCCCGACCTTCAGGATTTTGCTCTACGGAAGGGGGTGCACAAAAGTGTTCGTAATCAACCTCGGATTGTACTTTTCATCATCTAGGGGCACCGTAGGGACCGAAAAAAGTGGTTTCGCATGATAGTCCACCTCGACCCATGTCGACCCTTGCGCGACCCCGACCTTCAGGATTTTGCTCTACGGAAGGGGGTGCACAAAAGTGTTCGTAATCAACCTCGGATTGTACTTTTCATCATCTAGGGGCACCGTAGGGACCGAAAAAAGTGGTTTCGCATGATAGTCCACCTCGACCCATGTCGACCCTTGCGCGACCCCGACCTTCAGGATTTTGCTCTACGGAAGGGGGTGCACAAAAGTGTTCGTAATCAACCTCGGATTGTACTTTTCATCATCTAGGGGCACCGTAGGGACCGAAAAAAGTGGTTTCGCATGATAGTCCACCTCGACCCATGTCGACCCTTGCGCGACCCCGACCTTCAGGATTTTGCTCTACGGAAGGGGTCTACCCTTGCGCGACCCCGACCTTCAGGATTTTGCTCTACGGAAGGGGGTGCACAAAAGTGTTCGTAATCAACCTCGGATTGTACTTTTCATCATCTACGGGCACCGTAGGGACCGAAAAAAGTGGTTTCGCATGATAGTCCACCTCGACCCATGTCGACCCTTGCGCGACCCCGACCTTCAGGATTTTGCTCTACGGAAGGGGGTGCACAAAAGTGTTCGTAATCAACCTCGGATTGTACTTTTCATCATCTAGGGGCACCGTAGGGACCGAAAAAAGTGGTTTCGCATGATAGTCCACCTCGACCCATGTCGACCCTTGCGCGACCCCGACCTTCAGGATTTTGCTCTACGGAAGGGGGTCTACTTGTGCGCAACCCCGACCTTCAGGATTTTGCTCTACGGAAGGGGGTGCACAAAAGTGTTCGTAATCAACCTCGGATTGTACTTTTCATCATCTAGGGGCACCGTAGGGACCGAAAAAAGTGGTTTCGCATGATAGTCCACCTCGACCCATGTCGACCCTTGCGCGACCCCGACCTTCAGGATTTTGCTCTACGGAAGGGGGTGCACAAAAGTGTTCGTAATCAACCTCGGATTGTACTTTTCATCATCTAGGGGCACCGTAGGGACCGAAAAAAGTGGTTTCGCATGATAGTCCACCTCGACCCATGTCGACCCTTGCGCGACCCCGACCTTCAGGATTTTGCTCTACGGAAGGGGGTGCACAAAAGTGTTCGTAATCAACCTCGGATTGTACTTTTCATCATCTAGGGGCACCGTAGGGACCGAAAAAAGTGGTTTCGCATGATAGTCCACCTCGACCCATGTCGACCCTTGCGCGACCCCGACCTTCAGGATTTTGCTCTACGGAAGGGGGTGCACAAAAGTGTTCGTAATCAACCTCGGATTGTACTTTTCATCATCTAGGGGCACCGTAGGGACCGAAAAAAGTGGTTTCGCATGATAGTCCACCTCGACCCATGTCGACCCTTGCGCGACCCCGACCTTCAGGATTTTGCTCTACGGAAGGGGTCTACCCTTGCGCGACCCCGACCTTCAGGATTTTGCTCTACGGAAGGGGGTGCACAAAAGTGTTCGTAATCAACCTCGGATTGTACTTTTCATCATCTAGGGGCACCGTAGGGACCGAAAAAAGTGGTTTCGCATGATAGTCCACCTCGACCCATGTCGACCCTTGCGCGACCCCGACCTTCAGGATTTTGCTCTACGGAAGGGGTCCTCTCTGTACAAGGTTTAAGGGTACATTTTCACCCAAAAACCACTATCGCTCAACCGAAACAACTCCTCGACATGTGTCTTCTCTGTGAATTTGGCCCCGATCTGACGAGAAGTTTTCGAGATATGCCCCTCTGAAGGTACATATTGGGACTTAGCCGATTTTCACCCATTGCGGTGTCTACGGGGTGTTGGGAATCGCTCTACCGACCAGCCGGTTGCAGATATCGATTCCCGGTCTTCGGCGCGTTTGCTCAACTCCGTAATGCCTACTTTTCGTCCATACACACAACACCTCGCAGAGTTCTCCTTCTGCCAGATATAGCGCGTGCCCCTTTGTTCGTGCACCGTTTTGGCCCGTTTTTCGCACATTGCCTCGAAACCATGCGTCCGACGCTTTTGCGTCCCAAGTAGTGATGTTAGAACACCACCGTGGCTAACTTTCGTCCATATACGCCAACTCCGTGCAATGTCTCCATTACCCTGTTTTTGGGTGAAAACCCATTTCTGGGACTTAGCCGATTTTCACCTATTGCGGTGTCTATGGGGTGTTGGGAATCGCTCTACCGACCAGCGGGTTGGAGATATCGATTCCCGGTCTTCGGCGCGTTTGCTCAACTCCGTAATGCCTACTTTTCGTCCATACACTCAACACCTCGCAGAGTTCTCCTTCTGCCAGATATAGCGCGTGCCCCTTTGTTCGTGCACCATTTTGGCCCGTTTTTCGCACATTGCCTCGAAACCATGCGTTCGACGGTTTTGCGTCCCAAGCACCGATGTTAGAACACCACCGTGGCTAACTTTCGTCCATATACGCCAACTCCGTGCAATGTCTCCATTACCCTGTTTTTGGGTGAAAACCCATTTCTGGGACTTAGCCGATTTTCACCCATTGCGGTGTCTATGGGGTGTTGGGAATCGCTCTACCGACCAGCGGGTTGGAGATATCGATTCCCGGTCTTCGGCGCGTTTGCTCAACTCCGTAATGCCTACTTTTCGTCCATACACACAACACCTCGCAGAGTTCTCCTTCTGCCAGATATAGCGCGTGCCCCTATGTTCGTGCACCGTTTTGGCCCGTTTTTCGTACATTGCCTCGAAACCATGCGTCCGACGGTTTTGCGTCCCAAGCACCGATGTTAGAACACCACCGTGGCTAACTTTCGTCCATATACGCCAACTCCGTGCAATGTCTCCATTACCCTGTTTTTGGGTGAAAACCCATTTCTGGGACTTAGCCGATTTTCACCCATTGCGGTGTCTATGGGGTGTTGGGAATCGCTCTACCGACCAGCGGGTTGGAGATATCGATTCCCGGTCTTCGGCGCGTTTGCTCAACTCCGTAATGCCTACTTTTCGTCCATACACACAACACCTCGCAGAGTTCTCCTTCTGCCAGATATAGCGCGTGCCCCTATGTTCGTGCACCGTTTTGGCCCGTTTTTCGTACATTGCCTCGAAACCATGCGTCCGACGGTTTTGCGTCTCAAGTACCGATGTTAGAACACCACCGTGGCTAACTTTTGTCCATATACGCCAAACTTCTCAGACACCTCCATCCGAGAGTATTTCGTGTTTTCCCATATATTGCATACTGCCAGGGGTTTTCTTCCATACAACTTTCAATGTTCTGTAAA
>NW_026525500.1:850000-865000 GCF_943737925.1 Anopheles nili | reverse complement strand
CAAAAAGTTGCGTATAACCATCCTCGTCAATACTCTCGAACACTGTAACTCGATCCGACCACTCCTTGGTACACTTTTGTGGGTTGCCAGTTTCGGTTGGGACTTAGTCTCTGGAGACCAAATTCTGAAGCTCGGCGTGGGTACCGGTTTGTCGTGCACGTCAGAGGGCCTCGACCGCCCCGAGAACCCGACCTTCAGGATTTTGGCCATTTTTGGGGGTGCACAAAAGTGTTCGTAATCAACCTCGGATTGTACTTTTCATCATCTAGGGGCACCGTAGGGACCGAAAAAAGTGGTTTCGCATGATAGTCCACCTCGACCCATGTCGACCCTTGCGCGACCCCGACCTTCAGGATTTTGCTCTACGGAAGGGGTCTACCCTTGCTCGACCCCGACCTTCAGGATTTTGCTCTACGGAAGGGGGTGCACAAAAGTGTTCGTAATCAACCTCGGATTGTACTTTTCATCATCTAGGGGCACCGTAGGGACCGAAAAAAGTGGTTTCGCATGATAGTCCACCTCGACCCATGTCGACCCTTGCGCGACCCCGACCTTCAGGATTTTGCTCTACGGAAGGGGGTCTACTTGTGCGCAACCCCGACCTTCAGGATTTTGCTCTACGGAAGGGGGTGCACACTTGTGCGACCCCGACCTTCAGGATTTTGCTCTACGGAAGGGGGTGCACACTTGTGCGACCCCGACCTTCAGGATTTTGCTCTACGGAAGGGGGTCTACTTGTGCGCAACCCCGACCTTCAGGATTTTGCTCTACGGAAGGGGGTGCACAAAAGTGTTCGTAATCAACCTCGGATTGTACTTTTCATCATCTAGGGGCACCGTAGGGACCGAAAAAAGTGGTTTCGCATGATAGTCCACCTCGACCCATGTCGACCCTTGCGCGACCCCGACCTTCAGGATTTTGCTCTACGGAAGGGGGTGCACAAAAGTGTTCGTAATCAACCTCGGATTGTACTTTTCATCATCTAGGGGCACCGTAGGGACCGAAAAAAGTGGTTTCGCATGATAGTCCACCTCGACCCATGTCGACCCTTGCGCGACCCCGACCTTCAGGATTTTGCTCTACGGAAGAGGGTCGACTTGTGCGCAACCCCGACCTTCAGGATTTTGCTCTACGGAAGGGGGTGCACAAAAGTGTTCGTAATCAACCTCGGATTGTACTTTTCATCATCTAGGGGCACCGTAGGGACCGAAAAAAGTGGTTTCGCATGATAGTCCACCTCGACCCATGTCGACCCTTGCGCGACCCCGACCTTCAGGATTTTGCTCTACGGAAGGGGGTCGACTTGTGCGCAACCCCGACCTTCAGGATTTTGCTCTACGGAAGGGGGTGCACAAAAGTGTTCGTAATCAACCTCGGATTGTACTTTTCATCATCTAGGGGCACCGTAGGGACCGAAAAAAGTGGTTTCGCATGATAGTCCACCTCGACCCATGTCGACCCTTGCGCGACCCCGACCTTCAGGATTTTGCTCTACGGAAGGGGGTGCACACTTGTGCGACCCCGACCTTCAGGATTTTGCTCTACGGAAGGGGGTGCACAAAAGTGTTCGTAATCAACCTCGGATTGTACTTTTCATCATCTAGGGGCACCGTAGGGACCGAAAAAAGTGGTTTCGCATGATAGTCCACCTCGACCCATGTCGACCCTTGCGCGACCCCGACCTTCAGGATTTTGCTCTACGGAAGGGGGTCTACTTGTGCGCAACCCCGACCTTCAGGATTTTGCTCTACGGAAGGGGGTGCACAAAAGTGTTCGTAATCAACCTCGGATTGTACTTTTCATCATCTAGGGGCACCGTAGGGACCGAAAAAAGTGGTTTCGCATGATAGTCCACCTCGACCCATGTCGACCCTTGCGCGACCCCGACCTTCAGGATTCTGCTCTACGGAAGGGGGTCTACTTGTGCGCAACCCCGACCTTCAGGATTTTGCTCTACGGAAGGGGGTGCACAAAAGTGTTCGTAATCAACCTCGGATTGTACTTTTCATCATCTAGGGGCACCGTAGGGACCGAAAAAAGTGGTTTCGCATGATAGTCCACCTCGACCCATGTCGACCCTTGCGCGACCCCGACCTTCAGGATTTTGCTCTACGGAAGGGGGTGCACAAAAGTGTTCGTAATCAACCTCGGATTGTACTTTTCATCATCTAGGGGCACCGTAGGGACCGAAAAAAGTGGTTTCGCATGATAGTCCACCTCGACCCATGTCGACCCTTGCGCGACCCCGACCTTCAGGATTTTGCTCTACGGAAGGGGGTCTACTTGTGCGCAACCCCGACCTTCAGGATTTTGCTCTACGGAAGGGGGTGCACAAAAGTGTTCGTAATCAACCTCGGATTGTACTTTTCATCATCTAGGGGCACCGTAGGGACCGAAAAAAGTGGTTTCGCATGATAGTCCACCTCGACCCATGTCGACCCTTGCGCGACCCCGACCTTCAGGATTTTGCTCTACGGAAGGGGGTGCACAAAAGTGTTCGTAATCAACCTCGGATTGTACTTTTCATCAACTAGGGGCACCGTAGGGACCGAAAAAAGTGGTTTCGCATGATAGTCCACCTCGACCCATGTCGACCCTTGCGCGACCCCGACCTTCAGGATTTTGCTCTACGGAAGGGGTCTACCCTTGCGCGACCCCGACCTTCAGGATTTTGCTCTACGGAAGGGGGTGCACAAAAGTGTTCGTAATCAACCTCGGATTGTACTTTTCATCATCTAGGGGCACCGTAGGGACCGAAAAAAGTGGTTTCGCATGATAGTCCACCTCGACCCATGTCGACCCTTGCTCGACCCCGACCTTCAGGATTTTGCTCTACGGAAGGGGGTCGACTTGTGCGCAACCCCGACCTTCAGGATTTTGCTCTACGGAAGGGGGTGCACAAAAGTGTTCGTAATCAACCTCGGATTGTACTTTTCATCATCTAGGGGCACCGTAGGGACCGAAAAAAGTGGTTTCGCATGATAGTCCACCTCGACCCATGTCGACCCTTGCGCGACCCCGACCTTCAGGATTTTGCTCTACGGAAGGGGTCTACCCTTGCGCGACCCCGACCTTCAGGATTTTGCTCTACGGAAGGGGGTGCACAAAAGTGTTCGTAATCAACCTCGGATTGTACTTTTCATCATCTAGGGGCACCGTAGGGACCGAAAAAAGTGGTTTCGCATGATAGTCCACCTCGACCCATGTCGACCCTTGCGCGACCCCGACCTTCAGGATTTTGCTCTACGGAAGGGGGTGCACAAAAGTGTTCGTAATCAACCTCGGATTGTACTTTTCATCATCTAGGGGCACCGTAGGGACCGAAAAAAGTGGTTTCGCATGATAGTCCACCTCGACCCATGTCGACCCTTGCGCGACCCCGACCTTCAGGATTTTGCTCTACGGAAGGGGTCTACCCTTGCTCGACCCCGACCTTCAGGATTTTGCTCTACGGAAGGGGGTGCACAAAAGTGTTCGTAATCAACCTCGGATTGTACTTTTCATCATCTAGGGGCACCGTAGGGACCGAAAAAAGTGGTTTCGCATGATAGTCCACCTCGACCCATGTCGACCCTTGCGCGACCCCGACCTTCAGGATTTTGCTCTACGGAAGGGGGTCTACTTGTGCGCAACCCCGACCTTCAGGATTTTGCTCTACGGAAGGGGGTGCACAAAAGTGTTCGTAATCAACCTCGGATTGTACTTTTCATCATCTAGGGGCACCGTAGGGACCGAAAAAAGTGGTTTCGCATGATAGTCCACCTCGACCCATGTCGACCCTTGCGCGACCCCGACCTTCAGGATTTTGCTCTACGGAAGGGGGTGCACAAAAGTGTTCGTAATCAACCTCGGATTGTACTTTTCATCAACTAGGGGCACCGTAGGGACCGAAAAAAGTGGTTTCGCATGATAGTCCACCTCGACCCATGTCGACCCTTGCGCGACCCCGACCTTCAGGATTTTGCTCTACGGAAGGGGTCTACCCTTGCGCGACCCCGACCTTCAGGATTTTGCTCTACGGAAGGGGGTGCACAAAAGTGTTCGTAATCAACCTCGGATTGTACTTTTCATCATCTAGGGGCACCGTAGGGACCGAAAAAAGTGGTTTCGCATGATAGTCCACCTCGACCCATGTCGACCCTTGCTCGACCCCGACCTTCAGGATTTTGCTCTACGGAAGGGGGTCGACTTGTGCGCAACCCCGACCTTCAGGATTTTGCTCTACGGAAGGGGGTGCACAAAAGTGTTCGTAATCAACCTCGGATTGTACTTTTCATCATCTAGGGGCACCGTAGGGACCGAAAAAAGTGGTTTCGCATGATAGTCCACCTCGACCCATGTCGACCCTTGCGCGACCCCGACCTTCAGGATTTTGCTCTACGGAAGGGGGTGCACAAAAGTGTTCGTAATCAACCTCGGATTGTACTTTTCATCATCTAGGGGCACCGTAGGGACCGAAAAAAGTGGTTTCGCATGATAGTCCACCTCGACCCATGTCGACCCTTGCGCGACCCCGACCTTCAGGATTTTGCTCTACGGAAGGGGGTGCACAAAAGTGTTCGTAATCAACCTCGGATTGTACTTTTCATCATCTAGGGGCACCGTAGGGACCGAAAAAAGTGGTTTCGCATGATAGTCCACCTCGACCCATGTCGACCCTTGCGCGACCCCGACCTTCAGGATTTTGCTCTACGGAAGGGGGTGCACAAAAGTGTTCGTAATCAACCTCGGATTGTACTTTTCATCATCTAGGGGCACCGTAGGGACCGAAAAAAGTGGTTTCGCATGATAGTCCACCTCGACCCATGTCGACCCTTGCGCGACCCCGACCTTCAGGATTTTGCTCTACGGAAGGGGGTGCACAAAAGTGTTCGTAATCAACCTCGGATTGTACTTTTCATCATCTAGGGGCACCGTAGGGACCGAAAAAAGTGGTTTCGCATGATAGTCCACCTCGACCCATGTCGACCCTTGCGCGACCCCGACCTTCAGGATTTTGCTCTACGGAAGGGGTCTACCCTTGCGCGACCCCGACCTTCAGGATTTTGCTCTACGGAAGGGGGTGCACAAAAGTGTTCGTAATCAACCTCGGATTGTACTTTTCATCATCTACGGGCACCGTAGGGACCGAAAAAAGTGGTTTCGCATGATAGTCCACCTCGACCCATGTCGACCCTTGCGCGACCCCGACCTTCAGGATTTTGCTCTACGGAAGGGGGTGCACACTTGTGCGACCCCGACCTTCAGGATTTTGCTCTACGGAAGGGGGTGCACAAAAGTGTTCGTAATCAACCTCGGATTGTACTTTTCATCATCTAGGGGCACCGTAGGGACCGAAAAAAGTGGTTTCGCATGATAGTCCACCTCGACCCATGTCGACCCTTGCGCGACCCCGACCTTCAGGATTTTGCTCTACGGAAGGGGGTCTACTTGTGCGCAACCCCGACCTTCAGGATTTTGCTCTACGGAAGGGGGTGCACAAAAGTGTTCGTAATCAACCTCGGATTGTACTTTTCATCATCTAGGGGCACCGTAGGGACCGAAAAAAGTGGTTTCGCATGATAGTCCACCTCGACCCATGTCGACCCTTGCGCGACCCCGACCTTCAGGATTTTGCTCTACGGAAGGGGGTGCACAAAAGTGTTCGTAATCAACCTCGGATTGTACTTTTCATCATCTAGGGGCACCGTAGGGACCGAAAAAAGTGGTTTCGCATGATAGTCCACCTCGACCCATGTCGACCCTTGCGCGACCCCGACCTTCAGGATTTTGCTCTACGGAAGGGGGTGCACAAAAGTGTTCGTAATCAACCTCGGATTGTACTTTTCATCATCTAGGGGCACCGTAGGGACCGAAAAAAGTGGTTTCGCATGATAGTCCACCTCGACCCATGTCGACCCTTGCGCGACCCCGACCTTCAGGATTTTGCTCTACGGAAGGGGGTGCACAAAAGTGTTCGTAATCAACCTCGGATTGTACTTTTCATCATCTAGGGGCACCGTAGGGACCGAAAAAAGTGGTTTCGCATGATAGTCCACCTCGACCCATGTCGACCCTTGCGCGACCCCGACCTTCAGGATTTTGCTCTACGGAAGGGGTCTACCCTTGCGCGACCCCGACCTTCAGGATTTTGCTCTACGGAAGGGGGTGCACAAAAGTGTTCGTAATCAACCTCGGATTGTACTTTTCATCATCTAGGGGCACCGTAGGGACCGAAAAAAGTGGTTTCGCATGATAGTCCACCTCGACCCATGTCGACCCTTGCGCGACCCCGACCTTCAGGATTTTGCTCTACGGAAGGGGTCTACCCTTGCGCGACCCCGACCTTCAGGATTTTGCTCTACGGAAGGGGGTGCACAAAAGTGTTCGTAATCAACCTCGGATTGTACTTTTCATCATCTACGGGCACCGTAGGGACCGAAAAAAGTGGTTTCGCATGATAGTCCACCTCGACCCATGTCGACCCTTGCGCGACCCCGACCTTCAGGATTTTGCTCTACGGAAGGGGGTGCACAAAAGTGTTCGTAATCAACCTCGGATTGTACTTTTCATCATCTAGGGGCACCGTAGGGACCGAAAAAAGTGGTTTCGCATGATAGTCCACCTCGACCCATGTCGACCCTTGTGCGACCCCGACCTTCAGGATTTTGCTCTACGGAAGGGGGTGCACAAAAGTGTTCGTAATCAACCTCGGATTGTACTTTTCATCATCTAGGGGCACCGTAGGGACCGAAAAAAGTGGTTTCGCATGATAGTCCACCTCGACCCATGTCGACCCTTGTGCGACCCCGACCTTCAGGATTTTGCTCTACGGAAGGGGGTCTACTTGTGCGCAACCCCGACCTTCAGGATTTTGCTCTACGGAAGGGGGTGCACAAAAGTGTTCGTAATCAACCTCGGATTGTACTTTTCATCATCTAGGGGCACCGTAGGGACCGAAAAAAGTGGTTTCGCATGATAGTCCACCTCGACCCATGTCGACCCTTGCGCGACCCCGACCTTCAGGATTTTGCTCTACGGAAGGGGGTGCACAAAAGTGTTCGTAATCAACCTCGGATTGTACTTTTCATCATCTAGGGGCACCGTAGGGACCGAAAAAAGTGGTTTCGCATGATAGTCCACCTCGACCCATGTCGACCCTTGCGCGACCCCGACCTTCAGGATTTTGCTCTACGGAAGGGGGTCTACTTGTGCGCAACCCCGACCTTCAGGATTTTGCTCTACGGAAGGGGGTGCACAAAAGTGTTCGTAATCAACCTCGGATTGTACTTTTCATCATCTAGGGGCACCGTAGGGACCGAAAAAAGTGGTTTCGCATGATAGTCCACCTCGACCCATGTCGACCCTTGCGCGACCCCGACCTTCAGGATTTTGCTCTACGGAAGGGGGTGCACAAAAGTGTTCGTAATCAACCTCGGATTGTACTTTTCATCATCTAGGGGCACCGTAGGGACCGAAAAAAGTGGTTTCGCATGATAGTCCACCTCGACCCATGTCGACCCTTGCGCGACCCCGACCTTCAGGATTTTGCTCTACGGAAGGGGGTGCACAAAAGTGTTCGTAATCAACCTCGGATTGTACTTTTCATCATCTAGGGGCACCGTAGGGACCGAAAAAAGTGGTTTCGCATGATAGTCCACCTCGACCCATGTCGACCCTTGCGCGACCCCGACCTTCAGGATTTTGCTCTACGGAAGGGGGTGCACAAAAGTGTTCGTAATCAACCTCGGATTGTACTTTTCATCAACTAGGGGCACCGTAGGGACCGAAAAAAGTGGTTTCGCATGATAGTCCACCTCGACCCATGTCGACCCTTGCGCGACCCCGACCTTCAGGATTTTGCTCTACGGAAGGGGTCTACCCTTGCGCGACCCCGACCTTCAGGATTTTGCTCTACGGAAGGGGGTGCACAAAAGTGTTCGTAATCAACCTCGGATTGTACTTTTCATCATCTAGGGGCACCGTAGGGACCGAAAAAAGTGGTTTCGCATGATAGTCCACCTCGACCCATGTCGACCCTTGCTCGACCCCGACCTTCAGGATTTTGCTCTACGGAAGGGGGTCGACTTGTGCGCAACCCCGACCTTCAGGATTTTGCTCTACGGAAGGGGGTGCACAAAAGTGTTCGTAATCAACCTCGGATTGTACTTTTCATCATCTAGGGGCACCGTAGGGACCGAAAAAAGTGGTTTCGCATGATAGTCCACCTCGACCCATGTCGACCCTTGCGCGACCCCGACCTTCAGGATTTTGCTCTACGGAAGGGGGTGCACAAAAGTGTTCGTAATCAACCTCGGATTGTACTTTTCATCATCTAGGGGCACCGTAGGGACCGAAAAAAGTGGTTTCGCATGATAGTCCACCTCGACCCATGTCGACCCTTGCGCGACCCCGACCTTCAGGATTTTGCTCTACGGAAGGGGGTGCACAAAAGTGTTCGTAATCAACCTCGGATTGTACTTTTCATCATCTAGGGGCACCGTAGGGACCGAAAAAAGTGGTTTCGCATGATAGTCCACCTCGACCCATGTCGACCCTTGCGCGACCCCGACCTTCAGGATTTTGCTCTACGGAAGGGGGTGCACAAAAGTGTTCGTAATCAACCTCGGATTGTACTTTTCATCATCTAGGGGCACCGTAGGGACCGAAAAAAGTGGTTTCGCATGATAGTCCACCTCGACCCATGTCGACCCTTGCGCGACCCCGACCTTCAGGATTTTGCTCTACGGAAGGGGGTGCACAAAAGTGTTCGTAATCAACCTCGGATTGTACTTTTCATCATCTAGGGGCACCGTAGGGACCGAAAAAAGTGGTTTCGCATGATAGTCCACCTCGACCCATGTCGACCCTTGCGCGACCCCGACCTTCAGGATTTTGCTCTACGGAAGGGGTCTACCCTTGCGCGACCCCGACCTTCAGGATTTTGCTCTACGGAAGGGGGTGCACAAAAGTGTTCGTAATCAACCTCGGATTGTACTTTTCATCATCTACGGGCACCGTAGGGACCGAAAAAAGTGGTTTCGCATGATAGTCCACCTCGACCCATGTCGACCCTTGCGCGACCCCGACCTTCAGGATTTTGCTCTACGGAAGGGGGTGCACAAAAGTGTTCGTAATCAACCTCGGATTGTACTTTTCATCATCTAGGGGCACCGTAGGGACCGAAAAAAGTGGTTTCGCATGATAGTCCACCTCGACCCATGTCGACCCTTGCGCGACCCCGACCTTCAGGATTTTGCTCTACGGAAGGGGGTCTACTTGTGCGCAACCCCGACCTTCAGGATTTTGCTCTACGGAAGGGGGTGCACAAAAGTGTTCGTAATCAACCTCGGATTGTACTTTTCATCATCTAGGGGCACCGTAGGGACCGAAAAAAGTGGTTTCGCATGATAGTCCACCTCGACCCATGTCGACCCTTGCGCGACCCCGACCTTCAGGATTTTGCTCTACGGAAGGGGGTCTACTTGTGCGCAACCCCGACCTTCAGGATTTTGCTCTACGGAAGGGGGTGCACAAAAGTGTTCGTAATCAACCTCGGATTGTACTTTTCATCATCTAGGGGCACCGTAGGGACCGAAAAAAGTGGTTTCGCATGATAGTCCACCTCGACCCATGTCGACCCTTGCGCGACCCCGACCTTCAGGATTTTGCTCTACGGAAGGGGGTGCACAAAAGTGTTCGTAATCAACCTCGGATTGTACTTTTCATCATCTAGGGGCACCGTAGGGACCGAAAAAAGTGGTTTCGCATGATAGTCCACCTCGACCCATGTCGACCCTTGCGCGACCCCGACCTTCAGGATTTTGCTCTACGGAAGGGGGTCTACTTGTGCGCAACCCCGACCTTCAGGATTTTGCTCTACGGAAGGGGGTGCACAAAAGTGTTCGTAATCAACCTCGGATTGTACTTTTCATCATCTAGGGGCACCGTAGGGACCGAAAAAAGTGGTTTCGCATGATAGTCCACCTCGACCCATGTCGACCCTTGCGCGACCCCGACCTTCAGGATTTTGCTCTACGGAAGGGGGTGCACAAAAGTGTTCGTAATCAACCTCGGATTGTACTTTTCATCATCTAGGGGCACCGTAGGGACCGAAAAAAGTGGTTTCGCATGATAGTCCACCTCGACCCATGTCGACCCTTGCGCGACCCCGACCTTCAGGATTTTGCTCTACGGAAGGGGGTGCACAAAAGTGTTCGTAATCAACCTCGGATTGTACTTTTCATCATCTAGGGGCACCGTAGGGACCGAAAAAAGTGGTTTCGCATGATAGTCCACCTCGACCCATGTCGACCCTTGCGCGACCCCGACCTTCAGGATTTTGCTCTACGGAAGGGGGTGCACAAAAGTGTTCGTAATCAACCTCGGATTGTACTTTTCATCAACTAGGGGCACCGTAGGGACCGAAAAAAGTGGTTTCGCATGATAGTCCACCTCGACCCATGTCGACCCTTGCGCGACCCCGACCTTCAGGATTTTGCTCTACGGAAGGGGTCTACCCTTGCGCGACCCCGACCTTCAGGATTTTGCTCTACGGAAGGGGGTGCACAAAAGTGTTCGTAATCAACCTCGGATTGTACTTTTCATCATCTAGGGGCACCGTAGGGACCGAAAAAAGTGGTTTCGCATGATAGTCCACCTCGACCCATGTCGACCCTTGCTCGACCCCGACCTTCAGGATTTTGCTCTACGGAAGGGGGTCGACTTGTGCGCAACCCCGACCTTCAGGATTTTGCTCTACGGAAGGGGGTGCACAAAAGTGTTCGTAATCAACCTCGGATTGTACTTTTCATCATCTAGGGGCACCGTAGGGACCGAAAAAAGTGGTTTCGCATGATAGTCCACCTCGACCCATGTCGACCCTTGCGCGACCCCGACCTTCAGGATTTTGCTCTACGGAAGGGGGTGCACAAAAGTGTTCGTAATCAACCTCGGATTGTACTTTTCATCATCTAGGGGCACCGTAGGGACCGAAAAAAGTGGTTTCGCATGATAGTCCACCTCGACCCATGTCGACCCTTGCGCGACCCCGACCTTCAGGATTTTGCTCTACGGAAGGGGGTGCACAAAAGTGTTCGTAATCAACCTCGGATTGTACTTTTCATCATCTAGGGGCACCGTAGGGACCGAAAAAAGTGGTTTCGCATGATAGTCCACCTCGACCCATGTCGACCCTTGCGCGACCCCGACCTTCAGGATTTTGCTCTACGGAAGGGGGTGCACAAAAGTGTTCGTAATCAACCTCGGATTGTACTTTTCATCATCTAGGGGCACCGTAGGGACCGAAAAAAGTGGTTTCGCATGATAGTCCACCTCGACCCATGTCGACCCTTGCGCGACCCCGACCTTCAGGATTTTGCTCTACGGAAGGGGGTGCACAAAAGTGTTCGTAATCAACCTCGGATTGTACTTTTCATCATCTAGGGGCACCGTAGGGACCGAAAAAAGTGGTTTCGCATGATAGTCCACCTCGACCCATGTCGACCCTTGCGCGACCCCGACCTTCAGGATTTTGCTCTACGGAAGGGGTCTACCCTTGCGCGACCCCGACCTTCAGGATTTTGCTCTACGGAAGGGGGTGCACAAAAGTGTTCGTAATCAACCTCGGATTGTACTTTTCATCATCTACGGGCACCGTAGGGACCGAAAAAAGTGGTTTCGCATGATAGTCCACCTCGACCCATGTCGACCCTTGCGCGACCCCGACCTTCAGGATTTTGCTCTACGGAAGGGGGTGCACAAAAGTGTTCGTAATCAACCTCGGATTGTACTTTTCATCATCTAGGGGCACCGTAGGGACCGAAAAAAGTGGTTTCGCATGATAGTCCACCTCGACCCATGTCGACCCTTGCGCGACCCCGACCTTCAGGATTTTGCTCTACGGAAGGGGGTCTACTTGTGCGCAACCCCGACCTTCAGGATTTTGCTCTACGGAAGGGGGTGCACAAAAGTGTTCGTAATCAACCTCGGATTGTACTTTTCATCATCTAGGGGCACCGTAGGGACCGAAAAAAGTGGTTTCGCATGATAGTCCACCTCGACCCATGTCGACCCTTGCGCGACCCCGACCTTCAGGATTTTGCTCTACGGAAGGGGGTCTACTTGTGCGCAACCCCGACCTTCAGGATTTTGCTCTACGGAAGGGGGTGCACAAAAGTGTTCGTAATCAACCTCGGATTGTACTTTTCATCATCTAGGGGCACCGTAGGGACCGAAAAAAGTGGTTTCGCATGATAGTCCACCTCGACCCATGTCGACCCTTGCGCGACCCCGACCTTCAGGATTTTGCTCTACGGAAGGGGGTGCACAAAAGTGTTCGTAATCAACCTCGGATTGTACTTTTCATCATCTAGGGGCACCGTAGGGACCGAAAAAAGTGGTTTCGCATGATAGTCCACCTCGACCCATGTCGACCCTTGCGCGACCCCGACCTTCAGGATTTTGCTCTACGGAAGGGGGTGCACAAAAGTGTTCGTAATCAACCTCGGATTGTACTTTTCATCATCTAGGGGCACCGTAGGGACCGAAAAAAGTGGTTTCGCATGATAGTCCACCTCGACCCATGTCGACCCTTGCGCGACCCCGACCTTCAGGATTTTGCTCTACGGAAGGGGGTGCACAAAAGTGTTCGTAATCAACCTCGGATTGTACTTTTCATCATCTAGGGGCACCGTAGGGACCGAAAAAAGTGGTTTCGCATGATAGTCCACCTCGACCCATGTCGACCCTTGCGCGACCCCGACCTTCAGGATTTTGCTCTACGGAAGGGGTCTACCCTTGCGCGACCCCGACCTTCAGGATTTTGCTCTACGGAAGGGGGTGCACAAAAGTGTTCGTAATCAACCTCGGATTGTACTTTTCATCATCTAGGGGCACCTTAGGGACCGAATAAAGTGGTTTCGCATGATAGTCCACCTCGACCCATGTCGACCCTTGCGCGACCCCGACCTTCAGGATTTTGCTCTACGGAAGGGGTCCTCTCTGTACAAGGTTTAAGGGTACATTTTCACCCAAAAACCACTATCGCTCAACCGAAACAACTCCTCGACATGTGTCTTCTCTGTGAATTTGGCCCCGATCTGACGAGAAGTTTTCGAGATATGCCCCTCTGAAGGTACATATTGGGACTTAGCCGATTTTCACCCATTGCGGTGTCTACGGGGTGTTGGGAATCGCTCTACCGACCAGCCGGTTGCAGATATCGATTCCCGGTCTTCGGCGCGTTTGCTCAACTCCGTAATGCCTACTTTTCGTCCATACACACAACACCTCGCAGAGTTCTCCTTCTGCCAGATATAGCGCGTGCCCCTTTGTTCGTGCACCGTTTTGGCCCGTTTTTCGCACATTGCCTCGAAACCATGCGTCCGACGCTTTTGCGTCCCAAGTAGTGATGTTAGAACACCACCGTGGCTAACTTTCGTCCATATACGCCAACTCCGTGCAATGTCTCCATTACCCTGTTTTTGGGTGAAAACCCATTTCTGGGACTTAGCCGATTTTCACCTATTGCGGTGTCTATGGGGTGTTGGGAATCGCTCTACCGACCAGCGGGTTGGAGATATCGATTCCCGGTCTTCGGCGCGTTTGCTCAACTCCGTAATGCCTACTTTTCGTCCATACACTCAACACCTCGCAGAGTTCTCCTTCTGCCAGATATAGCGCGTGCCCCTTTGTTCGTGCACCATTTTGGCCCGTTTTTCGCACATTGCCTCGAAACCATGCGTTCGACGGTTTTGCGTCCCAAGCACCGATGTTAGAACACCACCGTGGCTAACTTTCGTCCATATACGCCAACTCCGTGCAATGTCTCCATTACCCTGTTTTTGGGTGAAAACCCATTTCTGGGACTTAGCCGATTTTCACCTATTGCGGTGTCTATGGGGTGTTGGGAATCGCTCTACCGACCAGCGGGTTGGAGATATCGATTCCCGGTCTTCGGCGCGTTTGCTCAACTCCGTAATGCCTACTTTTCGTCCATACACTCAACACCTCGCAGAGTTCTCCTTCTGCCAGATATAGCGCGTGCCCCTTTGTTCGTGCACCATTTTGGCCCGTTTTTCGCACATTGCCTCGAAACCATGCGTTCGACGGTTTTGCGTCCCAAGCACCGATGTTAGAACACCACCGTGGCTAACTTTCGTCCATATACGCCAACTCCGTGCAATGTCTCCATTACCCTGTTTTTGGGTGAAAACCCATTTCTGGGACTTAGCCGATTTTCACCCATTGCGGTGTCTATGGGGTGTTGGGAATCGCTCTACCGACCAGCGGGTTGGAGATATCGATTCCCGGTCTTCGGCGCGTTTGCTCAACTCCGTAATGCCTACTTTTCGTCCATACACACAACACCTCGCAGAGTTCTCCTTCTGCCAGATATAGCGCGTGCCCCTATGTTCGTGCACCGTTTTGGCCCGTTTTTCGTACATTGCCTCGAAACCATGCGTCCGACGGTTTTGCGTCCCAAGCACCGATGTTAGAACACCACCGTGGCTAACTTTCGTCCATATACGCCAACTCCGTGCAATGTCTCCATTACCCTGTTTTTGGGTGAAAACCCATTTCTGGGACTTAGCCGATTTTCACCCATTGCGGTGTCTATGGGGTGTTGGGAATCGCTCTACCGACCAGCGGGTTGGAGATATCGATTCCCGGTCTTCGGCGCGTTTGCTCAACTCCGTAATGCCTACTTTTCGTCCATACACACAACACCTCGCAGAGTTCTCCTTCTGCCAGATATAGCGCGTGCCCCTATGTTCGTGCACCGTTTTGGCCCGTTTTTCGTACATTGCCTCGAAACCATGCGTCCGACGGTTTTGCGTCTCAAGTACCGATGTTAGAACACCACCGTGGCTAACTTTTGTCCATATACGCCAAACTTCTCAGACACCTCCATCCGAGAGTATTTCGTGTTTTCCCATATATTGCATACTGCCAGGGGTTTTCTTCCATACAACTTTCAATGTTCTGTAAAACACCCGCGCATCGTCCGATTGGACTGAA
>NW_026525500.1:832500-840000 GCF_943737925.1 Anopheles nili | reverse complement strand
TTTCACTAGAACACCACGAAACGATCCGACCACTCCTTCGACCTGTTTTGGGGTTTTGCAGTTTTCCATGGGGTATTTTGTATGGGGAAAACCGACCCATGCCCGTATCTCCGTACCTAAGCGTCTGACGGTCTTGGACCCCTTTAGGTAAAAGTTTCATTCCGTCGAGCTGAACATTTCACTAGAACATCGCGAAACGATCCGACCACTCCTTCGACCTGTTTTTGGGTTTTGCAGTTTTCCATGGGGTATTTTGTATGGGGAAAACCGACCCATGCCCGTATCTCCGTACCTAAGCGTCTGACGGTCTTGGACCCCTTTAGGTAAAAGTTGCATTCCGTCGAGCTGAACATTTCACTAGAACATCGCGAAACGATCCGACGACTCCTTCTGGGAGTTTTTGGGGTCGGAAGGTTTTCTGGGACTTAGTCTCTGGAGCAACAATTCTGAAGCTCGGCACGAGCAACCACGCACGTGTCTTATATCTCCGTAAGTAAGTGTCTGACGGTCTTGGACACCTTTAGCAAAAAGTTGCGCCCTATCGAATGGAACATTTCACTAGAACATCACGAAACGATCCGACCACTCCTTCGACCTGTTTTTGGGTTTTGCAGTTTTCCATGGGGTATTTTGTATGGGGAAAACCGACCCATACCCGTATCTCCGTACCTAAGCGTCTGACGGTCTTGGACCCCTTTAGGTAAAAGTTGCATTCCGTCGAGCTGAACATTTCACTAGAACATCGCGAAACGATCCGACGACTCCTTCTGGGAGTTTTTGGGGTCGGAAGGTTTTCTGGGACTTAGTCTCTGGAGCAACATTTCTGAAGCTCGGCACGGGCAACCAAGCACGTGTCTTATATCTCCGTAAGTAAGGGTCTGACGGTCTTGGACACCTTTAGCAAAAAGTTGCGTATAACCATCCTCGTCAATACTTTCGAACACTGTAACTCGATCCGACCCCTCCTTGGTATACTTTTGTGGGTTGCCAGTTTCGGTTGGGACTTAGTCTCTGGAGACCAAATTCTGAAGCTCGGCGTGGGTACCGACTTTTCGTGCACGTCCGAGGGCCTCGACCGCCCCGAGAACCCGACCTTCAGGATTTTGGCCATTTTTGGGGGTGCACAAAAGTGTTCGTAATCAACCTCGGATTGTACTTTTCATCATCTAGGGGCACCGTAGGGACCGAAAAAAGTGGTTTCGCATGATAGTCCACCTCGACCCATGTCGACCCTTGCGCGACCCCGACCTTCAGGATTTTGCTCTACGGAAGGGGGTGCACAAAAGTGTTCGTAATCAACCTCGGATTGTACTTTTCATCATCTAGGGGCACCGTAGGGACCGAAAAAAGTGGTTTCGCATGATAGTCCACCTCGACCCATGTCGACCCTTGCGCGACCCCGACCTTCAGGATTTTGCTCTACGGAAGGGGGTGCACAAAAGTGTTCGTAATCAACCTCGGATTGTACTTTTCATCATCTAGGGGCACCGTAGGGACCGAAAAAAGTGGTTTCGCATGATAGTCCACCTCGACCCATGTCGACCCTTGCGCGACCCCGACCTTCAGGATTTTGCTCTACGGAAGGGGGTGCACAAAAGTGTTCGTAATCAACCTCGGATTGTACTTTTCATCATCTAGGGGCACCGTAGGGACCGAAAAAAGTGGTTTCGCATGATAGTCCACCTCGACCCATGTCGACCCTTGCGCGACCCCGACCTTCAGGATTTTGCTCTACGGAAGGGGGTGCACAAAAGTGTTCGTAATCAACCTCGGATTGTACTTTTCATCATCTAGGGGCACCGTAGGGACCGAAAAAAGTGGTTTCGCATGATAGTCCACCTCGACCCATGTCGACCCTTGCGCGACCCCGACCTTCAGGATTTTGCTCTACGGAAGGGGTCTACCCTTGCGCGACCCCGACCTTCAGGATTTTGCTCTACGGAAGGGGGTGCACAAAAGTGTTCGTAATCAACCTCGGATTGTACTTTTCATCATCTACGGGCACCGTAGGGACCGAAAAAAGTGGTTTCGCATGATAGTCCACCTCGACCCATGTCGACCCTTGCGCGACCCCGACCTTCAGGATTTTGCTCTACGGAAGGGGGTGCACAAAAGTGTTCGTAATCAACCTCGGATTGTACTTTTCATCATCTAGGGGCACCGTAGGGACCGAAAAAAGTGGTTTCGCATGATAGTCCACCTCGACCCATGTCGACCCTTGCGCGACCCCGACCTTCAGGATTTTGCTCTACGGAAGGGGGTCTACTTGTGCGCAACCCCGACCTTCAGGATTTTGCTCTACGGAAGGGGGTGCACAAAAGTGTTCGTAATCAACCTCGGATTGTACTTTTCATCATCTAGGGGCACCGTAGGGACCGAAAAAAGTGGTTTCGCATGATAGTCCACCTCGACCCATGTCGACCCTTGCGCGACCCCGACCTTCAGGATTTTGCTCTACGGAAGGGGGTGCACAAAAGTGTTCGTAATCAACCTCGGATTGTACTTTTCATCATCTAGGGGCACCGTAGGGACCGAAAAAAGTGGTTTCGCATGATAGTCCACCTCGACCCATGTCGACCCTTGCGCGACCCCGACCTTCAGGATTTTGCTCTACGGAAGGGGGTGCACAAAAGTGTTCGTAATCAACCTCGGATTGTACTTTTCATCATCTAGGGGCACCGTAGGGACCGAAAAAAGTGGTTTCGCATGATAGTCCACCTCGACCCATGTCGACCCTTGCGCGACCCCGACCTTCAGGATTTTGCTCTACGGAAGGGGGTGCACAAAAGTGTTCGTAATCAACCTCGGATTGTACTTTTCATCATCTAGGGGCACCGTAGGGACCGAAAAAAGTGGTTTCGCATGATAGTCCACCTCGACCCATGTCGACCCTTGCGCGACCCCGACCTTCAGGATTTTGCTCTACGGAAGGGGTCTACCCTTGCGCGACCCCGACCTTCAGGATTTTGCTCTACGGAAGGGGGTGCACAAAAGTGTTCGTAATCAACCTCGGATTGTACTTTTCATCATCTAGGGGCACCGTAGGGACCGAAAAAAGTGGTTTCGCATGATAGTCCACCTCGACCCATGTCGACCCTTGCGCGACCCCGACCTTCAGGATTTTGCTCTACGGAAGGGGGTGCACAAAAGTGTTCGTAATCAACCTCGGATTGTACTTTTCATCATCTAGGGGCACCGTAGGGACCGAAAAAAGTGGTTTCGCATGATAGTCCACCTCGACCCATGTCGACCCTTGCGCGACCCCGACCTTCAGGATTTTGCTCTACGGAAGGGGGTGCACAAAAGTGTTCGTAATCAACCTCGGATTGTACTTTTCATCAACTAGGGGCACCGTAGGGACCGAAAAAAGTGGTTTCGCATGATAGTCCACCTCGACCCATGTCGACCCTTGCGCGACCCCGACCTTCAGGATTTTGCTCTACGGAAGGGGTCTACCCTTGCGCGACCCCGACCTTCAGGATTTTGCTCTACGGAAGGGGGTGCACAAAAGTGTTCGTAATCAACCTCGGATTGTACTTTTCATCATCTAGGGGCACCGTAGGGACCGAAAAAAGTGGTTTCGCATGATAGTCCACCTCGACCCATGTCGACCCTTGCTCGACCCCGACCTTCAGGATTTTGCTCTACGGAAGGGGGTCGACTTGTGCGCAACCCCGACCTTCAGGATTTTGCTCTACGGAAGGGGGTGCACAAAAGTGTTCGTAATCAACCTCGGATTGTACTTTTCATCATCTAGGGGCACCGTAGGGACCGAAAAAAGTGGTTTCGCATGATAGTCCACCTCGACCCATGTCGACCCTTGCGCGACCCCGACCTTCAGGATTTTGCTCTACGGAAGGGGGTGCACAAAAGTGTTCGTAATCAACCTCGGATTGTACTTTTCATCATCTAGGGGCACCGTAGGGACCGAAAAAAGTGGTTTCGCATGATAGTCCACCTCGACCCATGTCGACCCTTGCGCGACCCCGACCTTCAGGATTTTGCTCTACGGAAGGGGGTGCACAAAAGTGTTCGTAATCAACCTCGGATTGTACTTTTCATCATCTAGGGGCACCGTAGGGACCGAAAAAAGTGGTTTCGCATGATAGTCCACCTCGACCCATGTCGACCCTTGCGCGACCCCGACCTTCAGGATTTTGCTCTACGGAAGGGGGTGCACAAAAGTGTTCGTAATCAACCTCGGATTGTACTTTTCATCATCTAGGGGCACCGTAGGGACCGAAAAAAGTGGTTTCGCATGATAGTCCACCTCGACCCATGTCGACCCTTGCGCGACCCCGACCTTCAGGATTTTGCTCTACGGAAGGGGGTGCACAAAAGTGTTCGTAATCAACCTCGGATTGTACTTTTCATCATCTAGGGGCACCGTAGGGACCGAAAAAAGTGGTTTCGCATGATAGTCCACCTCGACCCATGTCGACCCTTGCGCGACCCCGACCTTCAGGATTTTGCTCTACGGAAGGGGTCTACCCTTGCGCGACCCCGACCTTCAGGATTTTGCTCTACGGAAGGGGGTGCACAAAAGTGTTCGTAATCAACCTCGGATTGTACTTTTCATCATCTACGGGCACCGTAGGGACCGAAAAAAGTGGTTTCGCATGATAGTCCACCTCGACCCATGTCGACCCTTGCGCGACCCCGACCTTCAGGATTTTGCTCTACGGAAGGGGGTGCACAAAAGTGTTCGTAATCAACCTCGGATTGTACTTTTCATCATCTAGGGGCACCGTAGGGACCGAAAAAAGTGGTTTCGCATGATAGTCCACCTCGACCCATGTCGACCCTTGCGCGACCCCGACCTTCAGGATTTTGCTCTACGGAAGGGGGTCTACTTGTGCGCAACCCCGACCTTCAGGATTTTGCTCTACGGAAGGGGGTGCACAAAAGTGTTCGTAATCAACCTCGGATTGTACTTTTCATCATCTAGGGGCACCGTAGGGACCGAAAAAAGTGGTTTCGCATGATAGTCCACCTCGACCCATGTCGACCCTTGCGCGACCCCGACCTTCAGGATTTTGCTCTACGGAAGGGGGTGCACAAAAGTGTTCGTAATCAACCTCGGATTGTACTTTTCATCATCTAGGGGCACCGTAGGGACCGAAAAAAGTGGTTTCGCATGATAGTCCACCTCGACCCATGTCGACCCTTGCGCGACCCCGACCTTCAGGATTTTGCTCTACGGAAGGGGGTGCACAAAAGTGTTCGTAATCAACCTCGGATTGTACTTTTCATCATCTAGGGGCACCGTAGGGACCGAAAAAAGTGGTTTCGCATGATAGTCCACCTCGACCCATGTCGACCCTTGCGCGACCCCGACCTTCAGGATTTTGCTCTACGGAAGGGGGTGCACAAAAGTGTTCGTAATCAACCTCGGATTGTACTTTTCATCATCTAGGGGCACCGTAGGGACCGAAAAAAGTGGTTTCGCATGATAGTCCACCTCGACCCATGTCGACCCTTGCGCGACCCCGACCTTCAGGATTTTGCTCTACGGAAGGGGTCTACCCTTGCGCGACCCCGACCTTCAGGATTTTGCTCTACGGAAGGGGGTGCACAAAAGTGTTCGTAATCAACCTCGGATTGTACTTTTCATCATCTAGGGGCACCGTAGGGACCGAAAAAAGTGGTTTCGCATGATAGTCCACCTCGACCCATGTCGACCCTTGCGCGACCCCGACCTTCAGGATTTTGCTCTACGGAAGGGGTCCTCTCTGTACAAGGTTTAAGGGTACATTTTCACCCAAAAACCACTATCGCTCAACCGAAACAACTCCTCGACATGTGTCTTCTCTGTGAATTTGGCCCCGATCTGACGAGAAGTTTTCGAGATATGCCCCTCTGAAGGTACATATTGGGACTTAGCCGATTTTCACCCATTGCGGTGTCTACGGGGTGTTGGGAATCGCTCTACCGACCAGCCGGTTGCAGATATCGATTCCCGGTCTTCGGCGCGTTTGCTCAACTCCGTAATGCCTACTTTTCGTCCATACACACAACACCTCGCAGAGTTCTCCTTCTGCCAGATATAGCGCGTGCCCCTTTGTTCGTGCACCGTTTTGGCCCGTTTTTCGCACATTGCCTCGAAACCATGCGTCCGACGCTTTTGCGTCCCAAGTAGTGATGTTAGAACACCACCGTGGCTAACTTTCGTCCATATACGCCAACTCCGTGCAATGTCTCCATTACCCTGTTTTTGGGTGAAAACCCATTTCTGGGACTTAGCCGATTTTCACCTATTGCGGTGTCTATGGGGTGTTGGGAATCGCTCTACCGACCAGCGGGTTGGAGATATCGATTCCCGGTCTTCGGCGCGTTTGCTCAACTCCGTAATGCCTACTTTTCGTCCATACACTCAACACCTCGCAGAGTTCTCCTTCTGCCAGATATAGCGCGTGCCCCTTTGTTCGTGCACCATTTTGGCCCGTTTTTCGCACATTGCCTCGAAACCATGCGTTCGACGGTTTTGCGTCCCAAGCACCGATGTTAGAACACCACCGTGGCTAACTTTCGTCCATATACGCCAACTCCGTGCAATGTCTCCATTACCCTGTTTTTGGGTGAAAACCCATTTCTGGGACTTAGCCGATTTTCACCCATTGCGGTGTCTATGGGGTGTTGGGAATCGCTCTACCGACCAGCGGGTTGGAGATATCGATTCCCGGTCTTCGGCGCGTTTGCTCAACTCCGTAATGCCTACTTTTCGTCCATACACACAACACCTCGCAGAGTTCTCCTTCTGCCAGATATAGCGCGTGCCCCTATGTTCGTGCACCGTTTTGGCCCGTTTTTCGTACATTGCCTCGAAACCATGCGTCCGACGGTTTTGCGTCCCAAGCACCGATGTTAGAACACCACCGTGGCTAACTTTCGTCCATATACGCCAACTCCGTGCAATGTCTCCATTACCCTGTTTTTGGGTGAAAACCCATTTCTGGGACTTAGCCGATTTTCACCCATTGCGGTGTCTATGGGGTGTTGGGAATCGCTCTACCGACCAGCGGGTTGGAGATATCGATTCCCGGTCTTCGGCGCGTTTGCTCAACTCCGTAATGCCTACTTTTCGTCCATACACACAACACCTCGCAGAGTTCTCCTTCTGCCAGATATAGCGCGTGCCCCTATGTTCGTGCACCGTTTTGGCCCGTTTTTCGTACATTGCCTCGAAACCATGCGTCCGACGGTTTTGCGTCTCAAGTACCGATGTTAGAACACCACCGTGGCTAACTTTTGTCCATATACGCCAAACTTCTCAGACACCTCCATCCGAGAGTATTTCGTGTTTTCCCATATATTGCATACTGCCAGGGGTTTTCTTCCATACAACTTTCAATGTTCTGTAAAACACCCGCGCATCGTCCGATTGGACTGAAACTGCTCCGGCGCGCTCTCTGCCGTGCTACAACTCTGCGCAAACCATCAAAACCTCGATGCCTGCGTGCGCACCTAGTCATCTGAACTCCGTACACTCTGGCTTAACAG
>NW_026525500.1:817500-825000 GCF_943737925.1 Anopheles nili | reverse complement strand
CAGACATTTGAAAGATCTGTCGTCGGTCGCAAGCGACCATACGATCGGCATCCTTATCCAGACTTCAACTCAAGCCACCCGGAGGGCGGTTGGTTTCACTAATAAGTGCACCGGTTCCTCCCCGCGCGAGGCGGGTCGGTCCCGGCATGTTGCATGTATTAGCTCTGGCTTTTCCACAGTTATCCAACTAACTGATGGGGGGATGATCTTGTGAATTATAGCTGTTATACTGAGCCTTATGCGGTTTCACTTTCAACGAAGTTCGTACTTAGACATGCATGGCTTAACCTTTGAGACAAGCGTATATCACTGGTAGGATCAACCAGAATTCTCTCACTCTCTCTCTCTATCCGTGTACCGGTCCTTAGGGCAAAGCCCCGGGGACCACCCGATTCAACTACGCCACCGATGGGACAACTTGATCTGGATTCTATGCCGTAAACACCCGGTCACCTCGTTGTGCCAACTCGCACTCTCGATGGCATGATCCGATCCGCCTCCTAGCTGCTTGCGCCCTTCTCTCCTTGGACGCAGGCACCCGGCTCCACACGTGCACCTCGTGCGGAGCTCTCGGAAGCGCGCCAGCTGACACTCTGGCGGGCCCCTTGTTTGTTCCCGACTCATCTTAGCTTCGCCTCCTCATGAACCGGCGGAACCTTTAACCGTTCCGGGTCCTATGCACTCTCCGTGTTTGGTTCATCGCTCATCTCTACATTACGCCGAGCTCAACTAGTATTGTTCGTTTCACCGTTTGATGCGAGATCGGGGTATACCCGGTACCGCGGTACTTCCCACCCAGGTTGGATGGCCGTACAACACTCAAGAAGTAACAACGTGCCGGTGCTAAGCACCGTCTCCTCAAGATCTACGAGTTCTGACACCTCTTGGCTGCTTGACCCCTTTCCCGGTGGGTGCAAGTCACTCTACTCCGAGCCCTGGGACAGCTTCCCAGGGTGTTTTCCATGTACCACTAACCCTTGGTTGGACACCTCTTGGCTACTTGACCCCTTTCCCGGTGGGTGCAAGTCACCGTGCGGAACCTTTCGGCCGCTCTCCCTAGGACTGTGTTGCAGGCAAGCACAGTGGTTCCGCGACCTAGAGACAGCGGCATCCCTTGTTACTGCTAATCCGAGCCCTGGGACACCTTCCCTGGGTGTTTTCCATGTACCACTAGCCTCTGGTTGACCATCGGTGGAGGTAGGAGATTTCACCCAAAACCACCCTAGGTCACCGTTCCGACCCCCCAGCTACCGTTAAAACGCCTCCGGACACCAGGACACACCTTCCCGGTACCAGAACCAGTCGTAGTTACCGTCACCCAAATTTCATACAACCGTCACCCACGGGCCGAAACACCTTGCCACTACATGGGTCTAGTATTAGGTCCTAGGGTCTCTTTTCGACAACTCCCGACCACCCTGATATCGAATCGTCAGTTTACATGAGGAGGCTAAACTTTCTATGACGACTCAGTACAACCATACCTCCCTATAATAGTGAAATGTCAAATTCTAGGGCTTTTTGGCCATGGAAAATTCTGAAGCTCGGCACGAGCAAACATGACCCATGCTTGTATCTCCGAAACTATGAGTCTGACAGTTTTGCACCCTTCTGCGGAAAGTTGTGTCTTGTTAAGCCTAAAAAGTCAGTAGAACATCGCGAAACGATCCGACCACTCCTTCGACCTGTTTTGGGGTTTTGCAGTTTTCCATGGGGTATTTTGTATGGGGAAAACCGACCCATGCCCGTATCTCCGTACCTAAGCGTCTGACGGTCTTGGACCCCTTTAGGTAAAAGTTGCATTTCGTCGAGCTGAACATTTCACTAGAACATCGCGAAACGATCCGACGACTCCTTCTGGGAGTTTTTGGGGTCCGAAGGTTTTCTGGGACTTAGTCTCTGGAGCAACATTTCTGAAGCTCGGCACGGGCAACCGCGCACGTGTCTTATATCTCCGTAAGTAAGGGTCTGACGGTCTTGGACACCTTTAGCAAAAAGTTGCGTCTTATCGAATGGAACATTTCACTAGAACACCACGAAACGATCCGACCACTCCTTCGACCTGTTTTGGGGTTTTGCAGTTTTCCATGGGGTATTTTGTATGGGGAAAACCGACCCATGCCCGTATCTCCGTACCTAAGCGTCTGACGGTCTTGGACCCCTTAAGGTAAAAGTTGCATTCCGTCGAGCTGAACATTTCGCTAGAACATCGCGAAACGATCCGACGACTCCTTCTGGGAGTTTTTGGGGTCGGAAGGTTTTCTGGGACTTAGTCTCTGGAGCAACATTTCTGAAGCTCGGCACGAGCAACCACGCACGTGTCTTATATCTCCGTAAGTAAGTGTCTGACGGTCTTGGACACCTTTAGCAAAAAGTTGCGCCCTATCGAATGGAACATTTCACTAGAACACCACGAAACGATCCGACCACTCCTTCGACCTGTTTTGGGGTTTTGCAGTTTTCCATGGGGTATTTTGTATGGGGAAAACCGACCCATGCCCGTATCTCCGTACCTAAGCGTCTGACGGTCTTGGACCCCTTTAGGTAAAAGTTGCATTTCGTCGAGCTGAACATTTCACTAGAACATCGCGAAACGATCCGACGACTCCTTCTGGGAGTTTTTGGGGTCGGAAGGTTTTCTGGGACTTAGTCTCTGGAGCAACATTTCTGAAGCTCGGCACGAGCAACCACGCACGTGTCTTATATCTCCGTAAGTAAGTGTCTGACGGTCTTGGACGCCTTTAGCAAAAAGTTGCGCCCTATCGAATGGAACATTTCACTAGAACACCACGAAACGATCCGACCACTCCTTCGACCTGTTTTGGGGTTTTGCAGTTTTCCATGGGGTATTTTGTATGGGGAAAACCGACCCATGCCCATATCTCCGTACCTAAGCGTCTGACGGTCTTGGACCCCTTTAGGTAAAAGTTGCATTCCGTCGAGCTGAACATTTCACTAGAACATCGCGAAACGATCCGACGACTCCTTTTGGGAGTTTTTGGGGTCGGAAGGTTTTCTCGGACTTAGTCTCTGGAGCAACATTTCTGAAGCTCGGCACGAGCAACCACGCACGTGTCTTATATCTCCGTAAGTAAGGGTCTGACGGTCTTGGACACCTTTAGCAAAAAGTTGCGTATAACCATCCTCGTCAATACTCTCGAACACTGTAACTCGATCCGACCACTCCTTGGTACACTTTTGTGGGTTACCAGTTTCGGTTGGGACTTAGTCTCTGGAGACCAAATTCTGAAGCTCGGCGTGGGTACCGGTTTTTCGTGCACGTCAGAGGGCCTCGACCGCCCCGAGAACCCGACCTTCAGGATTTTGGCCATTTTTGGGGGTGCACAAAAGTGTTCGTAATCAACCTCGGATTGTACTTTTCATCATCTAGGGGCACCGTAGGGACCGAAAAAAGTGGTTTCGCATGATAGTCCACCTCGACCCATGTCGACCCTTGCGCGACCCCGACCTTCAGGATTTTGCTCTACGGAAGGGGGTGCACAAAAGTGTTCGTAATCAACCTCGGATTGTACTTTTCATCATCTAGGGGCACCGTAGGGACCGAAAAAAGTGGTTTCGCATGATAGTCCACCTCGACCCATGTCGACCCTTGCGCGACCCCGACCTTCAGGATTTTGCTCTACGGAAGGGGGTGCACAAAAGTGTTCGTAATCAACCTCGGATTGTACTTTTCATCATCTAGGGGCACCGTAGGGACCGAAAAAAGTGGTTTCGCATGATAGTCCACCTCGACCCATGTCGACCCTTGCGCGACCCCGACCTTCAGGATTTTGCTCTACGGAAGGGGGTCTACTTGTGCGCGACCCCGACCTTCAGGATTTTGCTCTACGTAAGGGGGTGCACAAAAGTGTTCGTAATCAACCTCGGATTGTACTTTTCATCATCTAGGGGCACCGTAGGGACCGAAAAAAGTGGTTTCGCATGATAGTCCACCTCGACCCATGTCGACCCTAGCGCGACCCCGACCTTCAGGATTTTGCTCTACGGAAGGGGGTCTACTTGTGCGCAACCCCGACCTTCAGGATTTTGCTCTACGGAAGGGGGTGCACAAAAGTGTTCGTAATCAACCTCGGATTGTACTTTTCATCATCTAGGGGCACCGTAGGGACCGAAAAAAGTGGTTTCGCATGATAGTCCACCTCGACCCATGTCGACCCTTGCGCGACCCCGACCTTCAGGATTTTGCTCTACGGAAGGGGGTCCACACTTGTGCGACCCCGACCTTCAGGATTTTGCTCTACGGAAGGGGGTGCACAAAAGTGTTCGTAATCAACCTCGGATTGTACTTTTCATCATCTAGGGGCACCGTAGGGACCGAAAAAAGTGGTTTCGCATGATAGTCCACCTCGACCCATGTCGACCCTTGCGCGACCCCGACCTTCAGGATTTTGCTCTACGGAAGGGGGTCTACTTGTGCGCAACCCCGACCTTCAGGATTTTGCTCTACGGAAGGGGGTGCACAAAAGTGTTCGTAATCAACCTCGGATTGTACTTTTCATCATCTACGGGCATCGTAGGGACCGAAAAAAGTGGTTTCGCATGATAGTCCACCTCGACCCATGTCGACCCTTGCGCGACCCCGACCTTCAGGATTTTGCTCTACGGAAGGGGGTCTACTTGTGCGCAACCCCGACCTTCAGGATTTTGCTCTACGGAAGGGGGTGCACAAAAGTGTTCGTAATCAACCTCGGATTGTACTTTTCATCATCTAGGGGCACCGTAGGGACCGAAAAAAGTGGTTTCGCATGATAGTCCACCTCGACCCATGTCGACCCTTGCGCGACCCCGACCTTCAGGATTTTGCTCTACGGAAGGGGGTGCACAAAAGTGTTCGTAATCAACCTCGGATTGTACTTTTCATCATCTAGGGGCACCGTAGGGACCGAAAAAAGTGGTTTCGCATGATAGTCCACCTCGACCCTTGTCGACCCTTGCGCGACCCCGACCTTCAGGATTTTGCTCTACGGAAGGGGGTCTACTTGTGCGCAACCCCGACCTTCAGGATTTTGCTCTACGGAAGGGGGTGCACAAAAGTGTTCGTAATCAACCTCGGATTGTACTTTTCATCATCTAGGGGCACCGTAGGGACCGAAAAAAGTGGTTTCGCATGATAGTCCACCTCGACCCATGTCGACCCTTGCGCGACCCCGACCTTCAGGATTTTGCTCTACGGAAGGGGGTCTACTTGTGCGCAACCCCGACCTTCATGATTTTGCTCTACGGAAGGGGGTGCACAAAAGTGTTCGTAATCAACCTCGGATTGTACTTTTCATCATCTAGGGGCACCGTAGGGACCGAAAAAAGTGGTTTCGCATGATAGTCCACCTCGACCCATGTCGACCCTTGCGCGACCCCGACCTTCAGGATTTTGCTCTACGGAAGGGGGTGCACAAAAGTGTTCGTAATCAACCTCGGATTGTACTTTTCATCATCTAGGGGCACCGTAGGGACCGAAAAAAGTGGTTTCGCATGATAGTCCACCTCGACCCATGTCGACCATTGCGCGACCCCGACCTTCAGGATTTTGCTCTACGGAAGGGGGTCGACTTGTGCGCAACCCCGACCTTCAGGATTTTGCTCTACGGAAGGGGGTGCACAAAAGTGTTCGTAATCAACCTCGGATTGTACTTTTCATCATCTAGGGGCACCGTAGGGACCGAAAAAAGTGGTTTCGCATGATAGTCCACCTCGACCCATGTCGACCCTTGCGCGACCCCGACCTTCAGGATTTTGCTCTACGGAAGGGGTCCTCTCTGTACAAGGTTCAGGGGTACATTTTCACCCAAAAACCACTATCGCTCAACCGAAACAACTCCTCGACATGTGTCTTCTCTGTGAATTTGGCCCCGATCTGACGAGAAGTTTTCGAGATATGCCCCTCTGAAGGTACATATTGGGACTTAGCCGATTTTCACCCATTGCGGTTTCTATGGGGTGTTGGGAATCGCTCTACCGACCAGCCGGTTGGAGATATCGAGTTGCGGTCTTCGGCGCGTTTGCTCAACTCCTTAATGCCTACTTTTCGTCCATACACACAACACCTCGCAGAGTTCTCCTTCTGCCAGATATAGCGCGTGCCCCTTTGTTCGTGCACCATTTTGGCCCGTTTTTCGCACATTGCCTCGAAACCATGCGTCCGACGGTTTTGCGTCCCAAGTACCGATGTTAGAACACCACCGTGGCTAACTTTCGTCCATATACGCCAAACTTCTCAGACACCTCCATCCGAGAGTATTTCGTGTTTTCCCATATATTGCATACTTCCAGGGGTTTTGTTCCATACAACTTTCAATGTTCTGTAAAACACCCGCGCATCGTCCGATTGGACTGAAACTGCTCCGGCGCGCTCTCTGCCGTGCTACAACTCTGCGCAAACCATCAAAACCTCGATGCCTGCGTGCGCACCTAGCCATCTGAACTCCGTACACTCTGGCTTAACAGGCCTCTTAGCCCGTTACAACATGGCTAACCCACTGGTAACCGGTAACCGTCACTCGTCCAATGTGGTCCATCACCCGTGCAAGCTGTTTCGCGTGCTTGCGCTTGCTCCGTGAGCAATCCCGCGTGCATTCGGTTGTCTTCCAACAGCGTGTTCGTCTCGCAACAATCTCCTCCGTGTGTATGCCTGGTGCTATGCAACAAGTTGAAATTTTTCGGGAAGTCAAGTTTTGGGACTTGTACTTTTTTTCAACATTAAATGCAGCTTTTCGCACACCATAGCAACTCGGGCTTCGACTTTCGGGACTTAGTGCTTTTCGCGGATCAAGCCCAATGGACTTGACCCGCTAAAGCTCACCTCCTCTCTATCGCTCCATTCGGGTAGCTATGGTGCACCCCAGCCAGTAGCGCACATGCACCCCATGTCTGGGGCACAAGCACACCACCCACTAGGACACACCTCAGCAGCACACCCTTCTGCACATAGCACCACGTGTGTGCAGCGTCGCCTTACCCAAGCGACTTGCGGCACCTTGCAGGAGCAAGCTCCCACAGGTGGCGCGCAGCCGGTGTGTGACTCCCGCACACTCCCGACTAGGTGGTACCATCATCACCATGGCACGCACCCAGGCACCTGCACCTGCTGCAGGTACCTTACGCACACGCGTGATGACCCCCGCGTGTGGAGGGCCACCATCGCATCTCGCCACGTCGTGTGGCAAACCACCAAGCATGGGTAGAGTGAGAGGATCGAAGCGTACGCCTCTCTGCAACTCGCGTCTCCCAGCCTGAAGTCCCGTCGTTTGCGGGCGGTCGGTAGGTGTCGAAACTAGGTGTATCCACGGTCGACGGGGCCGACGGACTCCGGCGTTCCCTGTGGTAAGGTACTAGCACGTGCGAGTGCGGCCCCGCGCGATGCGGCCCAGTGTGTAACGGGGGATGAGACGCAGGGGTTCAGGCGAAGCCCCGGCGGGTCTCGGAGGGTTGATAGGCCCGCTAGCTTACGATCACCTAATGGGGGTTGGAGGCGCTATCGGCTCG
>NW_026525500.1:807500-812500 GCF_943737925.1 Anopheles nili | reverse complement strand
GGGGAAAACCGACCCATGCCCGTATCTCCGTACCTAAGCGTCTGACGGTCTTGGACCCCTTTAGGTAAAAGTTGCATTTCGTCGAGCTGAACATTTCACTAGAACATCGCGAAACGATCCGACGCCTCCTTCTGGGAGTTTTTGGGGTCCGAAGGTTTTCTGGGACTTAGTCTCTGGAGCAACATTTCTGAAGCTCGGCACGGGCAACCACGCACGTGTGTTATATCTCCGTAAGTAAGGGTCTGACGGTCTTGGACACCTTTAGCAAAAAGTTGCGCCCTATCGAAAGGAACATTTCACTAGAACACCACGAAACGATCCGACCACTCCTTCGACCTGTTTTGGGGTTTTGCAGTTTTCCATGGGGTATTTTGTATGGGGAAAACCGACCCATGCCCGTATCTCCGTACCTAAGCGTCTGACGGTCTTGGACCCCTTTAGGTAAAAGTTGCATTCCGTCGAGCTGAACATTTCACTAGAACATCGCGAAACGATCCGAGGCCTCCTTCTGGGAGTTTTTGGGGTCGGAAGGTTTTCTGGGACTTAGTCTCTGGAGCAACATTTCTGAAGCTCGGCACGAGCAACCACGCACGTGTCTTATATCTCCGTAAGTAAGTGTCTGACGGTCTTGGACACCTTTAGCAAAAAGTTGCGCCCTATCGAATGGAACATTTCACTAGAACACCACGAAACGATCCGACCACTCCTTCGACCTGTTTTGGGGTTTTGCAGTTTTCCATGGGGTATTTTGTATGGGGAAAACCGACCCATGCCCGTATCTCCGTACCTAAGCGTCTGACGGTCTTGGACCCCTTTAGGTAAAAGTTGCATTTCGTCGAGCTGAACATTTCACTAGAACATCGCGAAACGATCCGACGCCTCCTTCTGGGAGTTTTTGGGGTCCGAAGGTTTTCTGGGACTTAGTCTCTGGAGCAACATTTCTGAAGCTCGGCACGGGCAACCACGCACGTGTGTTATATCTCCGTAAGTAAGGGTCTGACGGTCTTGGACACCTTTAGCAAAAAGTTGCGCCCTATCGAAAGGAACATTTCACTAGAACACCACGAAACGATCCGACCACTCCTTCGACCTGTTTTGGGGTTTTGCAGTTTTCCATGGGGTATTTTGTATGGGGAAAACCGACCCATGCCCGTATCTCCGTACCTAAGCGTCTGACGGTCTTGGACCCCTTTAGGTAAAAGTTGCATTCCGTCGAGCTGAACATTTCACTAGAACATCGCGAAACGATCCGACGCCTCCTTCTGGGAGTTTTTGGGGTCGGAAGGTTTTCTGGGACTTAGTCTCTGGAGCAACATTTCTGAAGCTCGGCACGGGCAACCACGCACGTGTCTTATATCTCCGTAAGTAAGGGTCTGACGGTCTTGGACACCTTTAGCAAAAAGTTGCGCCCTATCGAATGGAACATTTCACTAGAACACCACGAAACGATCCGACCACTCCTTCGACCTGTTTTTGGGTTTTGCAGTTTTCCATGGGGTATTTTGTATGGGGAAAACCGACCCATGCCCGTATCTCCGTACCTAAGCGTCTGACGGTCTTGGACCCCTTTAGGTAAAAGTTGCATTCCGTCGAGCTGAACATTTCACTAGAACATCGCGAAACGATCCGACGACTCCTTCTGGGAGTTTTTGGGGTCGGAAGGTTTTCTCGGACTTAGTCTCTGGAGCAACATTTCTGAAGCTCGGCACGAGCAACCACGCACGTGTCTTATATCTCCGTAAGTAAGGGTCTGACGGTCTTGGACACCTTTAGCAAAAAGTTGCGCCCTATCGAATGGAACATTTCACTAGAACACCACGAAACGATCCGACCACTCCTTCGACCTGTTTTGGGGTTTTGCAGTTTTCCATGGGGTATTTTGTATGGGGAAAACCGACCCATGCCCGTATCTCCGTACCTAAGCGTCTGACGGTCTTGGACCACTTTAGGTAAAAGTTGCATTCCGTCGAGCTGAACATTTCACTAGAACATCGCGAAACGATCCGACGACTCCTTCTGGGAGTTTTTGGGGTCGGAAGGTTTTCTGGGACTTAGTCTCTGGAGCAACATTTCTGAAGCTCGGCACGAGCAACCACGCACGTGTCTTATATCTCCGTAAGTAAGGGTCTGACGGTCTTGGACACCTTTAGCAAAAAGTTGCGCCCTATCGAATGGAACATTTCACTAGAACATCACGAAACGATCCGACCACTCCTTCGACCTGTTTTGGGGTTTTGCAGTTTTCCATGGGGTATTTTGTATGGGGAAAACCGACCCATGCCCGTATCTCCGTACCTAAGCGTCTGACGGTCTTGGACCCCTTGAGGTAAAAGTTGCATTCCGTCGAGCTGAACATTTCACTAGAACATCGCGAAACGATCCGACGACTCCTTCTGGGAGTTTTTGGGGTCGGAAGGTTTTCTGGGACTTAGTCTCTGGAGCAACATTTCTGAAGCTCGGCACGAGCAACCACGCACGTGTCTTATATCTCCGTAAGTAAGGGTCTGACGGTCTTGGACACCTTTAGCAAAAAGTTGCGTATAACCATGCTCGTCAATACTCTCGAACACTGTAACTCGATCCGACCACTCCTTGGTACACTTTTGTGGGTTGCCAGTTTCGGTTGGGACTTAGTCTCTGGAGACCAAATTCTGAAGCTCGACGTGGGTACCGACTTTTTGTGCACGTCCGAGGGCCTCGACCGCCCCGAGAACCCGGACCTTCAGGATTTTGGCCATTTTTGGGGGTGCACAAAAGTGTTCGTAATCAACCTCGGATTGTACTTTTCATCATCTAGGGGCACCGTAGGGACCGAAAAAAGTGGTTTCGCATGATAGTCCACCTCGACCCATGTCGACCCTTGCGCGACCCCGACCTTCAGGATTTTGCTCTACGGAAGGGGGTGCACAAAAGTGTTCGTAATCAACCTCGGATTGTACTTTTCATCATGTAGGGGCACCGTAGGGACCGAAAAAAGTGGTTTCGCATGATAGTCCACCTCGACCCATGTCGACACTTGCGCGACCCCGACCTTCAGGATTTTGCTCTACGGAAGGGGGTGCACAAAAGTGTTCGTAATCAACCTCGGATTGTACTTTTCATCATCTAGGGGCACCGTAGGGACCGAAAAAAGTGGTTTCGCATGATAGTCCACCTCGACCCATGTCGACCCTTGCGCGACCCCGACCTTCAGGATTTTGCTCTACGGAAGGGGGTCTACTTGTGCGCAACCCCGACCTTCAGGATTTTGCTCTACGGAAGGGGGTGCACAAAAGTGTTCGTAATCAACCTCGGATTGTACTTTTCATCATCTAGGGGCACCGTAGGGACCGAAAAAAGTGGTTTCGCATGATAGTCCACCTCGACCCATGTCGACCCTTGCGCGACCCCGACCTTCAGGATTTTGCTCTACGGAAGGGGGTGCACACTTGTGCGACCCCGACCTTCAGGATTTTGCTCTACGGAAGGGGGTGCACAAAAGTGTTCGTAATCAACCTCGGATTGTACTTTTCATCATCTAGGGGCACCGTAGGGACCGAAAAAAGTGGTTTCGCATGATAGTCCACCTCGACCCATGTCGACCCTTGCGCGACCCCGACCTTCAGGATTTTGCTCTACGGAAGGGGTCCTCTCTGTACAAGGTTTAGGGGTACATTTTCACCCAAAAACCACTATCGCTCATCCGAAACAACTCCTCGAAATGTGTCTTCTCTGTGAATTTGGCCCCGATCTGACGAGTAGTTTTCGAGATATGCCCCTCTGAAGGTACATATTGGGACTTAGCCGATTTTCACCCATTGCGGTGTCTATGGGGTGTTGGGAATCGCTCTACCGACCAGCCGGTTGGAGATATCGATTCCCGGTCTTGGGCGCGTTTGCTCAACTCCGTAATGCCTACTTTTTGTCCATACACACAACACCTCGCAGAGTTCTCCTTCTGCCAGATATAGCGCGTGCCCCTTTGTTCGTGCACCATTTTGCCCGTTTTTCGCACATTGCCTCGAAACCATGCGTTCGACGGTTTTGCGTCCCAAGCACCGATGTTAGAACACCACCGTGGCTAACTTTCGTCCATATTTGCCAACTCCGTGCAATGTCTCCATCACCCTGATTTTGGGTGAAAACCCATTTCTGGGACTTAGCCGATTTTCACCCATTGCGGTGTCTATGGGGTGTTGGGAATCGCTCTACCGACCAGCCGGTTGGAGATATCGATTCCCGGTCTGCGGCGCGTTTGCTCAACTCCGTAATGCCTACTTTTCGTCCATACACACAACACCTCGCAGAGTTCTCCTTCTGCCAGATATAGCGCGTGCCCCTTTGTTCGTGCACCATTTTGCCCGTTTTTCGCACATTGCCTCGAAACCATGCGTTCGACGGTTTTGCGTCCCAAGCACCGATGTTAGAACACCACCGTGGCTAACTTTCGTCCATATACGCCAACTCCGTGCAATGTCTCCATCACCCTGTTTTTGGGTGAAAACCCATTTCTGGGACTTAGCCGATTTTCACCCATTGCGGTGTCTATGGGGTGTTGGGAATCGCTCTACCGACCAGCCGGTTGGAGATATCGATTCCCGGTCTTCGGCGCGTTTGCTCAACTTTGTAATGCCTACTTTTCGTCCATACACACAACACCTCGCAGAGTTCTCCTTCTGCCAGATATAGCGCGTGCCCCTTTGTTCGTGCACCGTTTTGGCCCGTTTTTCGCACATTGCCTCGAAACCATGCGTCCGACGGTTTTGCGTCCCAAGTACCGATGTTAGAACACCACCGTGGCTAACTTTCGTCCATATACGCCAAACTTCTCAGACACCTCCATCCGAGAGTATTTCGTGTTTTCCCATATATTGCATACTTCCAGGGGTTTGCTTCCATACAACTTTCAATGTTCTGTAAAACACCCGCGCATCGTCCGATTGGACTGAAACTGCTCCGGCGCGCTCTCTGCCGTGCTACAACTCTGCGCAAACCATCAAAACCTCGATGCCTGCGTGCGC
>NW_026525500.1:795000-797500 GCF_943737925.1 Anopheles nili | reverse complement strand
GTTTTCCATGGGGTATTTTGTATGGGGAAAACCGACCCATGCCCGTATCTCCGTACCTAAGCGTCTGACGGTCTTGGACCCCTTTAGGTAAAAGTTGCATTCCATCGAGCTGAACATTTCACTAGAACATCGCGAAACGATCCGACGACTCCTTCTGGGAGTTTTTGGGGTCGGAAGGTTTTCTGGGACTTAGTCTCTGGAGCAACATTTCTGAAGCTCGGCACGGGCAACCACGCACGTGTCTTATATCTCCGTAAGTAAGTGTCTGACGGTCTTGGACACCTTTAGCAAAAAGTTGCGCCCTATCGAATGGAACATTTCACTAGAACACCACGAAACGATCCGACCACTCCTTCGACCTGTTTTGGGGTTTTGCAGTTTTCCATGGGGTATTTTGTATGGGGAAAACCGACCCATGCCCGTATCTCCGTACCTAAGCGTCTGACGGTCTTGGACCCCTTTAGGTAAAAGTTGCATTCCGTCGAGCTGAACATTTCGCTAGAACATCGCGAAACGATCCGACGACTCCTTCTGGGAGTTTTTGGGGTCCGAAGGTTTTCTGGGACTTAGTCTCTGGAGCAACATTTCTGAAGCTCGGCACGAGCAACCACGCACGTGTCTTATATCGCCGTAAGTAAGGGTCTGACGGTCTTGGACACCTTTAGCAAAAAGTTGCGTATAACCATCCTCGTCAATACTCTCGAACACTGTAACTCGATCCGACCACTCCTTGGTACACTTTTGTGGGTTGCCAGTTTCGGTTGGGACTTAGTCTCTGGAGACCAAATTCTGAAGCTCGGCGTGGGTACCGACTTTTCGTGCACGTCCGAGGGCCTCGACCGCCCCGAGAACCCGGACCTTCAGGATTTTGGCCGTTTTTGGGGGTGCACAAAAGTGTTCGTAATCAACCTCGGATTGTACTTTTCATCATCTAGGGGCACCGTAGGGACCGAAAAAAGTGGTTTCGCATGATAGTCCACCTCGACCCATGTCGACCCTTGCGCGACCCCGACCTTCAGGATTTTGCTCTACGGAAGGGGGTGCACAAAAGTGTTCGTAATCAACCTCGGATTGTACTTTTCATCATCTAGGGGCACCGTAGGGACCGAAAAAAGTGGTTTCGCATGATAGTCCACCTCGACCCATGTCGACCCTTGCGCGACCCCGACCTTCAGGATTTTGCTCTACGGAAGGGGGTGCACAAAAGTGTTCGTAATCAACCTCGGATTGTACTTTTCATCATCTAGGGGCACCGTAGGGACCGAAAAAAGTGGTTTCGCATGATAGTCCACCTCGACCCATGTCGACCCTTGCGCGACCCCGACCTTCAGGATTTTGCTCTACGGAAGGGGGTGCACAAAAGTGTTCGTAATCAACCTCGGATTGTACTTTTCATCATCTAGGGGCACCGTAGGGACCGAAAAAAGTGGTTTCGCATGATAGTCCACCTCGACCCATGTCGACCCTTGCGCGACCCCGACCTTCAGGATTTTGCTCTACGGAAGGGGGTGCACAAAAGTGTTCGTAATCAACCTCGGATTGTACTTTTCATCATCTAGGGGCACCGTAGGGACCGAAAAAAGTGGTTTCGCATGATAGTCCACCTCGACCCATGTCGACCCTTGCGCGACCCCGACCTTCAGGATTTTGCTCTACGGAAGGGGGTGCACAAAAGTGTTCGTAATCAACCTCGGATTGTACTTTTCATCATCTAGGGGCACCGTAGGGACCGAAAAAAGTGGTTTCGCATGATAGTCCACCTCGACCCATGTCGACCCTTGCGCGACCCCGACCTTCAGGATTTTGCTCTACGGAAGGGGGTGCACAAAAGTGTTCGTAATCAACCTCGGATTGTACTTTTCATCATCTAGGGGCACCGTAGGGACCGAAAAAAGTGGTTTCGCATGATAGTCCACCTCGACCCATGTCGACCCTTGCGCGACCCCGACCTTCAGGATTTTGCTCTACGGAAGGGGGTGCACAAAAGTGTTCGTAATCAACCTCGGATTGTACTTTTCATCATCTAGGGGCACCGTAGGGACCGAAAAAAGTGGTTTCGCATGATAGTCCACCTCGACCCATGTCGACCCTTGCGCGACCCCGACCTTCAGGATTTTGCTCTACGGAAGGGGGTCTACTTGTGCGCAACCCCGACCTTCAGGATTTTGCTCTACGGAAGGGGTCCTCTCTGTACAAGGTTTAGGGGTACATTTTCACCCGAAAACCACTATCGCTCATCCGTAACAACTCCTCGACATGTGTCTTCTCTGTGAATTTGGCCCCGATCTGACGAGAAGTTTTCGAGATATGCCCCTCTGAAGGTACATATTGGGACTTAGCCGATTTTCACCCATTGCGGTTTCTATGGGGTGTTGAGAATCGCTCTACCGACCAGCCGGTTGGAGATATCGATTCCCGGTCTTCGGCGCGTTTGCTCAACTCCGTAATGCCTACTTTTCGTCCATACACAACACCTCGCAGAGTTCTCCTTCTGCCAGAT
>NW_026525500.1:775000-785000 GCF_943737925.1 Anopheles nili | reverse complement strand
TTTCGACAACTCCCGACCTCCCTGATATCGAATCGTCAGTTTACATGAGGAGGCTAAACTTTCTATGACGACTCAGTACAACCATACCTCCCTATAATAGTGAAATGTCAAATTCTAGGGCTTTTTGGCCATGGAAAATTCTGAAGCTCGGCACGAGCAAACATGACCCATGCTTGTATCTCCGAAACTATGAGTCTGACAGTTTTGCACCCTTCTGCGGAAAGTTGTGTCTCGGTGAGCCTAAAAAGTCAGTAGAACACCACGAAACGATCCGACCACTCCTTCGACCTGTTTTGGGGTTTTGCAGTTTTCCATGGGGTATTTTGTATGGGGAAAACCGACCCATGCCCGTATCTCCGTACCTAAGCGTCTGACGGTCTTGGACCCCTTTAGGTAAAAGTTGCATTCCGTCGAGCTGAACATTTCACTAGAACATCGCGAAACGATCCGACGACTCCTTCTGGGAGTTTTTGGGGTCCGAAGGTTTTCTGGGACTTAGTCTCTGGAGCAACATTTCTGAAGCTCGGCACGGGCAACCACGCACGTGTCTTATATCTCCGTAAGTAAGGGTCTGACGGTCTTGGACACCTTTAGCAAAAAGTTGCGCCCTATCGAATGGAACATTTCACTAGAACACCACGAAACGATCCGACCACTCCTTCGACCTGTTTTTGGGTTTTGCAGTTTTCCATGGGGTATTTTGTATGGGGAAAACCGACCCATGCCCGTATCTCCGTACCTAAGCGTCTGACGGTCTTGGACCCCTTTAGGTAAAAGTTGCATTCCGTCGAGCTGAACATTTCACTAGAACATCGCGAAACGATCCGACGACTCCTTCTGGGAGTTTTTGGGGTCGGAAGGTTTTCTGGGACTTAGTCTCTGGAGCAACATTTCTGAAGCTCGGCACGAGCAACCACGCACGTGTCTTATATCTCCGTAAGTAAGTGTCTGACGGTCTTGGACACCTTTAGCAAAAAGTTGCGCCCTATCGAATGGAACATTTCACTAGAACACCACGAAACGATCCGACCACTTCTTCGACCTGTTTTGGGGTTTTGCAGTTTTCCATGGGGTATTTTGTATGGGGAAAACCGACCCATGCCCGTATCTCCGTACCTAAGCGTCTGACGGTCTTGGACCCCTTTAGGTAAAAGTTGCATTTCGTCAAGCTGAACATTTCACTAGAACATCGCGAAACGATCCGACGACTCCTTCTGGGAGTTTTTGGGGTCGGAAGGTTTTCTGGGACTTAGTCTCTGGAGCAACATTTCTGAAGCTCGGCACGAGCAACCACGCACGTGTCTTATATCTCCGTAAGTAAGGGTCTGACGGTCTTGGACACCTTTAGCAAAAAGTTGCGCCCTATCGAATGGAACATTTCACTAGAACACCACGAAACGATCCGACCACTTCTTCGACCTGTTTTGGGGTTTTGCAGTTTTCCATGGGGTATTTTGTATGGGGAAAACCGACCCATGCCCGTATCTCCGTATCTAAGCGTCTGACGGTCTTGGACCCCTTTAGGTAAAAGTTGCATTCCGTCGAGCTGAACATTTCACTAGAACATCGCGAAACGATCCGACGACTCCTTCTGGGAGTTTTTGGGGTCCGAAGGTTTTCTGGGACTTAGTCTCTGGAGCAACATTTCTGAAGCTCGGCACGAGCAACCACGCACGTGTCTTATATCTCCGTAAGTAAGTGTCTGACGGTCTTGGACACCTTTAGCAAAAAGTTGCGTCTTATCGAATGGAACATTTCACTAGAACACCACGAAACGATCCGACCACTCCTTCGACCTGTTTTGGGGTTTTGCAGTTTTCCATGGGGTATTTTGTATGGGGAAAACTGACCCATGCCCGTATCTCCGTACCTAAGCGTCTGACGGTCTTGGACCCCTTTAGGTAAAAGTTGCATTCCGTCGAGCTGAACATTTCACTAGAACATCGCGAAACGATCCGACGACTCCTTCTGGGAGTTTTTGGGGTCGGAAGGTTTTCTGGGACTTAGTCTCTGGAGCAACATTTCTGAAGCTCGGCACGAGCAACCACGCACGTGTCTTATATCTCCGTAAGTAAGGGTCTGACGGTCTTGGACACCTTTAGCAAAAAGTTGCGCTCTATCGAATGGAACATTTCGCTAGAACACCACGAAACGATCCGACCACTCCTTCGACCTGTTTTGGGGTTTTGCAGTTTTCCATGGGGTATTTTGTATGGGGAAAACCGACCCATGCCCGTATCTCCGTACCTAAGCGTCTGACGGTCTTGGACCCCTTTAGGTAAAAGTTGCATTCCGTCGAGCTGAACATTTCACTAGAACATCGCGAAACGATCCGACGACTCCTTCTGGGAGTTTTTGGGGTCGGAAGGTTTTCTGGGACTTAGTCTCTGGAGCAACATTTCTGAAGCTCGGCACGAGCAACCACGCACGTGTCTTATATCTCCGTAAGTAAGGGTCTGACGGTCTTGGACACCTTTAGCAAAAAGTTGCGCCCTATCGAATGGAACATTTCACTAGAACACCACGAAACGATCCGACCACTCCTTCGACCTGTTTTGGGGTTTTGCAGTTTTCCATGGGGTATTTTGTATGGGGAAAACCGACCCATGCCCGTATCTCCGTACCTAAGCGTCTGACGGTCTTGGACCCCTTTAGGTAAAAGTTGCATTCCGTCGAGCTGAACATTTCACTAGAACATCGCGAAACGATCCGACGACTCCTTCTGGGAGTTTTTGGGGTCGGAAGGTTTTCTGGGACTTAGTCTCTGGAGCAACAATTCTGAAGCTCGGCACGAGCAACCACGCACGTGTCTTATATCTCCGTAAGTAAGGGTCTGACGGTCTTGGACACCTTTAGCAAAAAGTTGCGCCCTATCGAATGGAACATTTCACTAGAACACCACGAAACGATCCGACCACTCCTTCGACCTGTTTTGGGGTTTTGCAGTTTTCCATGGGGTATTTTGTATGGGGAAAACCGACCCATGCCCGTATCTCCGTACCTAAGCGTCTGACGGTCTTGGACCCCTTTAGGTAAAAGTTGCATTTCGTCGAGCTGAACATTTCACTAGAACATCGCGAAACGATCCGAGGCCTCCTTCTGGGAGTTTTTGGGGTCGGAAGGTTTTCTGGGACTTAGTCTCTGGAGCAACATTTCTGAAGCTCGGCACGAGCAACCACGCACGTGTCTTATATCTCCGTAAGTAAGGGTCTGACGGTCTTGGACACCTTTAGCAAAAAGTTGCGCCCTATCGAATGGAACATTTCACTAGAACACCACGAAACGATCCGACCACTCCTTCGACCTGTTTTGGGGTTTTGCAGTTTTCCATGGGGTATTTTGTATGGGGAAAACCGACCCATGCCCGTATCTCCGTACCTAAGCGTCTGACGGTCTTGGACCCCTTTAGGTAAAAGTTGCATTCCGTCGAGGTGAACATTTCACTAGAACATCGCGAAACGATCCGACGACTCCTTCTGGGAGTTTTTGGGGTCGGAAGGTTTTCTGGGACTTAGTCTCTGGAGCAACATTTCTGAAGCTCGGCACGAGCAACCACGCACGTGTCTTATATCTCCGTAAGTAAGGGTCTGACGGTCTTGGACACCTTAAGCAAAAAGTTGCGCCCTATCGAATGGAACATTTCACTAGAACACCACGAAACGATCCGACCACTCCTTCGACCTGTTTTGGGGTTTTGCAGTTTTCCATGGGGTATTTTGTATGGGGAAAACCGACCCATGCCCGTATCTCCGTACCTAAGCGTCTGACGGTCTTCGACTTCTTGAGGTAAAAGTTGCATTTTGTCGAGCTGAACATTTCACTAGAACATCGCGAAACGATCCGACGACTCCTTCTGGGAGTTTTTGGGGTCCGAAGGTTTTCTGGGACTTAGTCTCTGGAGCAACAATTCTGAAGCTCGGCACGAGCAACCACGCACGTGTCTTATATCTCCGTAAGTAAGGGTCTGACGGTCTTGGACACCTTTAGCAAAAAGTTGCGCCCTATCGAATGGAACATTTCACTAGAACACCACGAAACGATCCGACCACTCCTTCGACCTGTTTTGGGGTTTTGCAGTTTTCCATGGGGTATTTTGTATGGGGAAAACCGACCCATGCCCGTATCTCCGTACCTAAGCGTCTGACGGTCTTGGACCCCTTTAGGTAAAAGTTGCATTTCGTCGAGCTGAACATTTCACTAGAACATCGCGAAACGATCCGAGGCCTCCTTCTGGGAGTTTTTGGGGTCGGAAGGTTTTCTGGGACTTAGTCTCTGGAGCAACATTTCTGAAGCTCGGCACGAGCAACCACGCACGTGTCTTATATCTCCGTAAGTAAGGGTCTGACGGTCTTGGACACCTTTAGCAAAAAGTTGCGTATAAGCATCCTCGTCAATACTCTCGAACACTGTAACTCGATCCGACCACTCCTTGGTACACTTTTGTGGGTTGCCAGTTTCGGTTGGGACTTAGTCTCTGGAGACCAAATTCTGAAGCTCGGCGTGGGTACCGACTTTTCGTGCACGTCCGAGGGCCTCGACCGCCCCGAGAACCCGGACCTTCAGGATTTTGGCCATTTTTGGGGGTGCACAAAAGTGTTCGTAATCAACCTCGGATTGTACTTTTCATCATCTAGGGGCACCGTAGGGACCGAAAAAAGTGGTTTCGCATGATAGTCCACCTCGACCCATGTCGACCCTTGCGCGACCCCGACCTTCAGGATTTTGCTCTACGGAAGGGGGTGCACACTTGTGCGACCCCGACCTTCAGGATTTTGCTCTACGGAAGGGGGTGCACAAAAGTGTTCGTAATCAACCTCGGATTGTACTTTTCATCATCTAGGGGCACCGTAGGGACCGAAAAAAGTGGTTTCGCATGATAGTCCACCTCGACCCATGTCGAGCCTTGCGCGACCCCGACCTTCAGGATTTTGCTCTACGGAAGGGGGTCTACTTGTGCGCGACCCCGACCTTCAGGATTTTGCTCTACGGAAGGGGGTGCACAAAAGTGTTCGTAATCAACCTCGGATTGTACTTTTCATCATCTAGGGGCACCGTAGGGACCGAAAAAAGTGGTTTCGCATGATAGTCCACCTCGACCCATGTCGACCCTTGCGCGACCCCGACCTTCAGGATTTTGCTCTACGGAAGGGGGTGCACACTTGTGCGACCCCGACCTTCAGGATTTTGCTCTACGGAAGGGGGTGCACAAAAGTGTTCGTAATCAACCTCGGATTGTACTTTTCATCATCTAGGGGCACCGTAGGGACCGAAAAAAGTGGTTTCGCATGATAGTCCACCTCGACCCATGTCGACCCTTGCGCGACCCCGACCTTCAGGATTTTGCGCTACGGAAGGGGGTCTACTTGTGCGCAACCCCGACCTTCAGGATTTTGCTCTACGGAAGGGGGTGCACAAAAGTGTTCGTAATCAACCTCGGATTGTACTTTTCATCATCTAGGGGCACCGTAGGGACCGAAAAAAGTGGTTTCGCATGATAGTCCACCTCGACCCATGTCGACCCTTGCGCGACCCCGACCTTCAGGATTTTGCTCTACGGAAGGGGGTCGACTTGTGCGCAACCCCGACCTTCAGGATTTTGCTCTACGGAAGGGGGTGCACAAAAGTGTTCGTAATCAACCTCGGATTGTACTTTTCATCATCTAGGGGCACCGTAGGGACCGAAAAAAGTGGTTTCGCATGATAGTCCACCTCGACCCATGTCGACCCTTGCGCGACCCCGACCTTCAGGATTTTGCTCTACGGAAGGGGGTCTACTTGTGCGCAACCCCGACCTTCAGGATTTTGCTCTACGGAAGGGGGTGCACAAAAGTGTTCGTAATCAACCTCGGATTGTACTTTTCATCATCTAGGGGCACCGTAGGGACCGAAAAAAGTGGTTTCGCATGATAGTCCACCTCGACCCATGTCGACCCTTGTGCGACCCCGACCTTCAGGATTTTGCTCTACGGAAGGGGGTGCACAAAAGTGTTCGTAATCAACCTCGGATTGTACTTTTCATCATCTAGGGGCACCGTAGGGACCGAAAAAAGTGGTTTCGCATGATAGTCCACCTCGACCCATGTCGACCCTTGCGCGACCCCGACCTTCAGGATTTTGCTTTACGGAAGGGGGTGCACACTTGTGCGACCCCGACCTTCAGGATTTTGCTCTACGGAAGGGGGTGCACAAAAGTGTTCGTAATCAACCTCGGATTGTACTTTTCATCATCTAGGGGCACCGTAGGGACCGAAAAAAGTGGTTTCGCATGATAGTCCACCTCGACCCATGTCGACCCTTGCGCGACCCCGACCTTCAGGATTTTGCTCTACGGAAGGGGGTCTACTTGTGCGCAACCCCGACCTTCAGGATTTTGCTCTACGGAAGGGGGTGCACAAAAGTGTTCGTAATCAACCTCGGATTGTACTTTTCATCATCTAGGGGCACCGTAGGGACCGAAAAAAGTGGTTTCGCATGATAGTCCACCTCGACCCATGTCCACCCTTGCGCGACCCCGACCTTCAGGATTTTGCTCTACGGAAGGGGGTCTACTTGTGCGCAACCCCAACCTTCAGGATTTTGCTCTACGGAAGGGGGTGCACAAAAGTGTTCGTAATCAACCTCGGATTGTACTTTTCATCATCTAGGGGCACCGTAGGGACCGAAAAAAGTGGTTTCGCATGATAGTCCACCTCGACCCATGTCGACCCTTGCGCGACCCCGACCTTCAGGATTTTGCTCTACGGAAGGGGGTCTACTTGTGCGCAACCCCGACCTTCAGGATTTTGCTCTACGGAAGGGGGTGCACAAAAGTGTTCGTAATCAACCTCGGATTGTACTTTTCATCATCTAGGGGCACCGTAGGGACCGAAAAAAGTGGTTTCGCATGATAGTCCACCTCGACCCATGTCGACCCTTGCGCGACCCCGACCTTCAGGATTTTGCTCTACGGAAGGGGGTGCACACTTGTGCGACCCCGACCTTCAGGATTTTGCTCTACGGAAGGGGGTGCACAAAAGTGTTCGTAATCAACCTCGGATTGTACTTTTCATCATCTAGGGGCACCGTAGGGACCGAAAAAAGTGGTTTCGCATGATAGTCCACCTCGACCCATGTCGACCCTTGCGCGACCCCGACCTTCAGGATTTTGCTCTTCGGAAGGGGGTGCACAAAAGTGTTCGTAATCAACCTCGGATTGTACTTTTCATCATCTAGGGGCACCGTAGGGACCGAAAAAAGTGGTTTCGCATGATAGTCCACCTCGACCCATGTCGACCCTTGCGCGACCCCGACCTTCAGGATTTTGCTCTACGGAAGGGGGTGCACAAAAGTGTTCGTAATCAACCTCGGATTGTACTTTTCATCATCTAGGGGCACCGTAGGGACCGAAAAAAGTGGTTTCGCATGATAGTCCACCTCGACCCATGTCGACCCTTGCGCGACCCCGACCTTCAGGATTTTGCTCTACGGAAGGGGGTCTACTTGTGCGCAACCCCAACCTTCAGGATTTTGCTCTACGGAAGGGGGTGCACAAAAGTGTTCGTAATCAACCTCGGATTGTACTTTTCATCATCTAGGGGCACCGTAGGGACCGAAAAAAGTGGTTTCGCATGATAGTCCACCTCGACCCATGTCGACCCTTGCGCGACCCCGACCTTCAGGATTTTGCTCTACGGAAGGGGGTCTACTTGTGCGCAACCCCGACCTTCAGGATTTTGCTCTACGGAAGGGGGTGCACAAAAGTGTTCGTAATCAACCTCGGATTGTACTTTTCATCATCTAGGGGCACCGTAGGGACCGAAAAAAGTGGTTTCGCATGATAGTCCACCTCGACCCATGTCGACCCTTGCGCGACCCCGACCTTCAGGATTTTGCTCTACGGAAGGGGGTGCACACTTGTGCGACCCCGACCTTCAGGATTTTGCTCTACGGAAGGGGGTGCACAAAAGTGTTCGTAATCAACCTCGGATTGTACTTTTCATCATCTAGGGGCACCGTAGGGACCGAAAAAAGTGGTTTCGCATGATAGTCCACCTCGACCCATGTCGACCCTTGCGCGACCCCGACCTTCAGGATTTTGCTCTACGGAAGGGGGTGCACAAAAGTGTTCGTAATCAACCTCGGATTGTACTTTTCATCATCTAGGGGCACCGTAGGGACCGAAAAAAGTGGTTTCGCATGATAGTCCACCTCGACCCATGTCGACCCTTGCGCGACCCCGACCTTCAGGATTTTGCTCTACGGAAGGGGGTGCACAAAAGTGTTCGTAATCAACCTCGGATTGTACTTTTCATCATCTAGGGGCACCGTAGGGACCGAAAAAAGTGGTTTCGCATGATAGTCCACCTCGACCCATGTCGACCCTTGCGCAACCCCGACCTTCAGGATTTATCTCTACGGAAGGGGGTGCACAAAAGTGTTCGTAATCAACCTCGGATTGTACTTTTCATCATCTAGGGGCACCGTAGGGACCGAAAAAAGTGGTTTCGCATGATAGTCCACCTCGACCCATGTCGACCCTTGCGCGACCCCGACCTTCAGGATTTTGCTCTACGGAAGGGGGTGCACAAAAGTGTTCGTAATCAACCTCGGATTGTACTTTTCATCATCTAGGGGCACCGTAGGGACCGAAAAAAGTGGTTTCGCATGATAGTCCACCTCGACCCATGTCGACCCTTGCGCGACCCCGACCTTCAGGATTTTGCTCTACGGAAGGGGGTGCACAAAAGTGTTCGTAATCAACCTCGGATTGTACTTTTCATCATCTAGGGGCACCGTAGGGACCGAAAAAAGTGGTTTCGCATGATAGTCCACCTCGACCCATGTCGACCCTTGCGCGACCCCGACCTTCAGGATTTTGCTCTACGGAAGGGGGTGCACAAAAGTGTTCGTAATCAACCTCGGATTGTACTTTTCATCATCTAGGGGCACCGTAGGGACCGAAAAAAGTGGTTTCGCATGATAGTCCACCTCGACCCATGTCGACCCTTGCGCGACCCCGACCTTCAGGATTTTGCTCTACGGAAGGGGGTGCACAAAAGTGTTCGTAATCAACCTCGGATTGTACTTTTCATCATCTAGGGGCACCGTAGGGACCGAAAAAAGTGGTTTCGCATGATAGTCCACCTCGACCCATGTCGACCCTTGCGCGACCCCGACCTTCAGGATTTTGCTCTACGGAAGGGGGTGCACAAAAGTGTTCGTAATCAACCTCGGATTGTACTTTTCATCATCTAGGGGCACCGTAGGGACCGAAAAAAGTGGTTTCGCATGATAGTCCACCTCGACCCATGTCGACCCTTGCGCGACCCCGACCTTCAGGATTTTGCTCTACGGAAGGGGGTCTACTTGTGCGCAACCCCGACCTTCAGGATTTTGCTCTACGGAAGGGGTCCTCTCTGTACAAGGTTTAGGGGTACATTTTCACCCGAAAACCACTATCGCTCATCCGTAACAACTCCTCGACATGTGTCTTCTCTGTGAATTTGGCCCCGATCTGACGAGAAGTTTTCGAGATATGCCCCTCTGAAGGTACATATTGGGACTTAGCCGATTTTCACCCATTGCGGTTTCTATGGGGTGTTGAGAATCGCTCTACCGACCAGCCGGTTGGAGATATCGATTCCCGGTCTTCGGCGCGTTTGCTCAACTCCGTAATGCCTACTTTTCGTCCATACACAACACCTCGCAGAGTTCTCCTTCTGCCAGATATAGCGCGTGCCCCTTTATTCGTGCACCGTTTTGGCCCGTTTTTCGCACATTGCCTCGAAACCATGCGTCCGACGCTTTTGCGTCCCAAGTACCGATGTTAGAACACCACCGTGGCTAACTTTCGTCCATATACGCCAACTCCGTGCAATGTCTCCATCACCCTGTTTTTGGGTGAAAACCCATTTCTGGGACTTAGCCGATTTACACCCATTGCGGTGTCTATGGGGTGTTGGGAATCGCTCTACCGACCAGCCGGTTGGGGATATCGAGTTGCGGTCTTCGGCGCGTTTGC
>NW_026525500.1:722500-767500 GCF_943737925.1 Anopheles nili | reverse complement strand
TTCTGCAGATTACGCCACGGCGTAACCAGCAACTTTCAACGTCCGGAGAACTCTGCAGCGCTTGCCGCTGCCTCCTCCGCAGATGTCATCATTTCTCCAGTGCCGTCCAGTGACTGCTGCCGCTGGGCTCGGACCTCGCGACGATACGCGCGTTGCCGCTCGTTCCGTCGTTGTCTCGCTAGTTCCGCCCTCCGTGCCACGGTGGACGGCGAAGGCGGCGTCATCGCTCTGCTGTAACGCACCAGCAGAGGAGAGCCGGGATTGCGGACCATCCGCATCCTTCGCCGCCTTTCGTTGTCCCGACGCTGCCGCTCGCGACGCCGATCCTGCAGAATCTGCGCCTCTCGCTGCGACACCGGGTGCACTGTCCGGAGCTCGTTCAAAACCAGTCGTCTGGCACGTTGCTGAGCGTTGCGCCGCTCACGCCGCCGTTCGACCAGTTCCTCGTGCGCTGTTCGGGAGTCATCAAGTGCCGCATTCCGCTCCGCCAGGCTGGACCGCTGCCAGGTCTCCCGCAGCTCCTCAGTGATGAGGCTGCAGGCTTCGCAGACGCTGCTCCAGTTTGACGGGCTCTGCAACATGTGACCCACCAGGGTCTCCGCTTCCAAAGGTTCTCCATCTGCCGCCATTAGATGTAGTGCTCGCACGCGTTCAAATCGAGGACACTCAAAGAGGACGTGACCGACCGTCTCCTCCACCGCCAGACACTGGGGGCAGTCAGGGGACGAAGTGAACCGCATTGCGCTGAGGTACTCCCGGAAAAATCCATGTCCCGAGAGCACTTGAGCCAACGCAAACGTCACTTGTCCGTGATTCCTTTCCTGCCAGGGTGCTATCTGCGGCAACACCCTATGCGTCCAGCAGATGAAACGGCTGGCCGACCGGCGATGATGGTCCTCGCCGTCGTCGTCGCCCTCCTGGTGTTCATCGTCGTCGTCGCGCTGCTCTGCTGAAGACTCTTCGGTGTTCTGCCGTTGTTGTCGCTGGGCCTGCCCTTCCGCCACCGCGTCCCATGAGCGCTGCCAGGCGCACATCGTCGCACGCCGCTCCTCCTTGCGGATGGCATCCGTAGAAGGGGCGCGATCGATGGCATGCAGCCGCTCATAAATCCTGGCGTCCTCCTCCACCAGCAAGCCGATGGGAATGAGTCCGGCCAGGATTGTTGCCACGCTGTGGCTGACGGTTCGAAATGCACAGGCCGTCCGAATCGCAGGGATCCGCTGCGATCGCTGGAGAAGCCTGGCACACGCCTGCAGGCTGGTCGCGCTGTGCCATACTGGAGCCGCATACCGGATGACCGATGACACTACACCCGCGAGCAGTCGTCGTTGAGCTGGCTTGGGACCACCGTGGTTCTGCATCAATGCAGTTACTGCTTTCGCAACACGGAGAGCCTTTTGCGACACGGCCTCGACGTGCTGTTTCCAGCTAAGGTGATCCTCCAGCGTGACGCCGAGGTAGCGGATGGTCCTCGACGACTCGACGATTGTGCCGCAGATGTCCACCGGAATACGCGGGTGTCCCTGACGAAGGCTGCTGATCATTACCATCTCCGTTTTACCGGCGGAGAGCTTGAGGTGGTGACGCTCCATCCACTGGTTGATGATCAGTACAGCCTTTTCGGCCTCTGCAGCGGCCTCTCTGGGAGTACAACCCGGAGCCGTCAAGACGATGTCGTCCGCGTACCCGATGATGTCGACGCCCGGCGGCAGCTCCAAGCCCAACACACCATCGTACAGCACGTTCCAGAGGGTCGGTCCCAGGATCGACCCCTGCGGCACTCCTGCGGATACGTCGCGAGCAACGATGCCCCTGCTGGTCTCGTACCACAGCACGCGGCCGGTGAAGTAGCTCCGAAGGAGCCTCTGCAGCGGCTGCGGCACCAGCTTCTCCTTCAGGCATTGTCCAATCGCCGTCCAACTGGCGCTGTTGAAGGCGTTGGCAACGTCCAAGGCTACCACCATGAGGCATCGTTTATCCCGACGGTTGGTTCTTCCAAAGGCCATGGCGCGTTGTCCTCGGGCCACCACCTCCTGAATGGCTTGCACTGTCGATCTCCCCCTACGGAAACCGTACTGTGCGGGGGAGAGACGGGGAGCGTTGGCCTGTTCCAAGTGCTCGTTGAGCCGATTCAGTACTATGCGCTCAAACACTTTAGCGGCAGTGTCGAGCATGCATAGGGGCCTGTATGATGATGGCAGGCCCGGTGGTTTGCCCGGTTTCGCCAATAGCACCAACCGTTGGCGCTTCCACTGCGCCGGGAATTCTGCTCTGTCGATGAGGTCCTGGTATATCCGGCAAAACGTACCAGGACTCGTCCGAATGGCCACCGTCAATGCGCCATTAGGAATCCCGTCGATGCCCGGGGCCTTTCGCGGGTTCAGTGAAGCAGCGATTTCCAACAGCTCGTCCTCGGAGACGGGGCGGATGGTCGGCGCCGCCGTCGGTGATGGTTCCGGCCACTCCATCGCAGGGTGTTCGGGGAACAGCTCCGCCACGATGGTGCCGAGCACTTGAGGGTCCCGCTCTGGCGGTGTTCGACTTCCCCTCAAGCGAGTCATCACGACCCTGTAGCCGGCTCCGAAGATGTTGCTCTCTGCCTCGTTGATAAGATCCTGGAAGCAGCGACGCTTGCTTGCCCGGATTTCCGCTTCGAACTGGCGCTCCACGACGCGCGCCATGTTCATTCGGCAAGCACGCTGCTCCGGATCCCTTGCCTGTTGCACTGCTTCCCTGGCTCGTTGACAGGCAGTCCTCAGCTCCGCCAGCTGAGGGTTCCACCAAAAGGCCGAGCGGTTGGCTCCCAGGCCCGGCTGCTGCCTCGGCATTGTGGCGTTACATGCCTCGCGTAGGGTCTTCATCAGCCCTTTCACATCCTTCGCCATTTCATCAAGGCGGAGATCAACCAACAGTTCAGCGAAGATGTTCGGGCTGAACCTGGTGATCATCCACCTCATGATGTTCCGTGATCGGTCTCGGTGTTCTGTTGTCGCACTCCGTGCCTGGTGCTCGCGGTTGCTGTTGTTAGCTTCGCTGATGGTGAAGCAAACCGCACGATGGTCACTCAGAGTGGGCCGGCTGCTGACCGCCCAATCGCCCGGACCAGCGATGGCATGGCTGGCGAAGGATACGTCGACTATGCTCTCGCTGGCAACCCCGTTCCCTACGAAGGTGGGTGTGTCGCCGCGATTGAGCACCTTCAAGCCTAGCCGTTCGCAGGTCAGCAGCAGCTCCTCGCCCTTGGCGGACGAGCGAGGGCTGCCCCACTCTTCATGGCTGGCGTTGAAGTCTCCAGCGAGGACGATCCGCTGGTGACCCATTGCCACCATTTCTATGGCTTCCAGCACCTGCACAAAGCGCTCAACGTTGACTAGAGGCCGAACGTAGCAGCAGATGAAGAGCACGCCGTCAATGACGGCTGCTGCCACCCACGGCACTCCAGTCGCTAGCACTCTCTGAACTGGCGACCTACCTGTCGCTATAATTGCGACACTCCCAGACTCATCTGCGATCCAGTTCCCGTTGTTCGTGGGCACGCGATGCGGATCGGACAGGAGGACAACGTCCGCCCGATCCTCACGCGCATGCTGGATCGCAAGGTCTTGGGAGACGGCGCGTCGCTGGCAGTTCAGCTGCATTACACGTGTGAACGTGTAGTCTGAGCTCCTCGACAAGACCGATCACCGGTCTGGTGTGCCAATCCGCACACTCCACAGCACGCCGGAGCCTTGCAGCCCCTTGCGCGATGGCCCTCGTTACCGCAGCGGAAACAGCGATTCGATCTGTCGGTTCCTTTGCACTCAAAGGATCGGTGCCCGATCTCGTGGCACCGGAAGCACCTTTGAGCACTCCGCTTCAGTTCCTCTACTACCTTCACGGTGGAGAGGCAGAAGCCGACTCGGAGCTTCTTGCCGTCCAGCAACGTGGCTTCACTGCGCAGCACCCGTGCTCTGCACCTCTGCAGGCCGTTCGGGTACGCATGTAGCGAGATACTCTCAGGAGGGATGGCCACACCATACTGAGATTTGATCTCAGCGGCCACCTCCTCCGGCGTCGCCAGCGGATCCACGTTGTTCGCCGTGATGTACGCCATCTCGGCGATGATCGTTGTCACCCCGCGTGACCCAACAGCCTTCGAAACTTGTTCGCGCATTCGGGCACCATCCGCGTTTGTTTTTAAACGGAGGATCAAATGATCCCTCCGTGTTCTCTCGGTGCGGACCACTTCCGTCCGCAGCTCCGTCAATGAGGTGTTCAGCCGCGCCAAGCGGAACACCTCTTCCCAGCTAGCGTCTTCCGCTGGGATAACTCGAAGGGCTACCGGTCGGCTCTCACGAGCCTTCGTAGCCTTTTTATTTGCTGCTTTTCCGGCCGGATTTCTCCATGCCTCCTGGACAGGCTTCACCCACTGTCCAGGGGGGGTTGTTTTCTTAGGTGGGAGGGTATGGCTTCCTCCCACCACCGGCGGTATCACTGCTGCTGGTGCTGGTGTCACCGCAGCTTTCTTCTTCTTTTTTTTGCTGGCCACCTCCTGCCAGGTGCCAGCATCTTTCAGCTTTTGCTGCGCTTCCGCTTGTGGCTGCTTGTTGGCCACCACAGGTTTTGGCGCCTGTGGGGTGGCCTTTGCAGCCATTGCAGCCTTCAGCTCATTGTTGTTTTTATGCAGAGCGGCGTTCTCTTTTCGCAGCTCTTCCACCTGTACCGTCAGCGAGCGGACCGACTCGCTCAGGTTTCGGATCTGCTTCATAAGGTCCTCCATTCCTGCTGGCGGTGTTTTATCAACCGCCACTGTCTCTACAGCCTCCTCAGGTATTACTGGCAGTCGCTCCAGTACTACCTTCGGCGACTTTGCTATTTGATGAGAAGGGGAAAGCGGGGAATTCACCTCCTCCCTCGCCTCCACCGACCCGAGCCGCCGGGATCTTCGTAACAGCTCCATGTTGTTCTTTAATGGGATTGGCCCATTATCACTCTGACAGACGAACTGTCTAAATATTCGCGCAGTTTTTCCAGCTGTCGTAAAAGTCAAGCAGTTTTTTCTAGCACTTTATTTTATAGCAACTTTCGCCCACTTTTCGCTCTGACACATGACATGTCAAATTGTCCACACGATATTTATAGCAATTATTATTGCAGCTCTCGCCCTGACATTAGACCTGTCAGACTGCCCAAGCGGTATTTTACTGCACTTTTACCGCAGTAATCGCTCTGACATTAGACCTGTCAGATTGCCCAAGCGGTATTTTACTGCACTTTTATCGCAGTTATCACTCTGACATTAGACCTGTCAGACTGCCCACGCGGTATTTTACTGCACTTTTACCGCAGTTGTCACTCTGACATTAGACCTGTCAGACCGACCACGAGGTATTTTACAGCACTTTATTGCAGTTTTCACTCATATGAAACTCCTTTTTCACTGTTTTTCACAGTTTTCCACTAGTTTTTCCACTGTTTTCTTACAGAAAACGATAATGTATCCACTGTTTATTGTTTATCTCACAGAAAATCCGCCAAAATCATGGAGTTTGGTGTCTTTTTACGGCCACAAAATTTCCCCATACAATTGTATGGGCGGGATGACGCCACGATGACGCCACACTTTTACCGTGGAAATTTGCAGTTTTCCGCCCGTTTTTCACCAGATTTTCACCGAAATTGCTTTAAAAAGCACTTCTACTACACTTTTACGCCAGAATTTCATCACTTTTCTCGATTTTACTCACAGAAATTTTCTCTTACCACAGAGTGACGCGGAGGCACGTCTGCTCTGGTTGAGGTCTCACTCGCGACTGCAAGCTCCACTTCTGGTGGTGCCCTTCCGTCAATTCCTTTAAGTTTCAATTTTGCAACCATACTTCCCCCGGAACCCGATTTTGGTTTCCCGGAAGCGACTGAGAGCACCGAGTTAAAGGTAGCGTCTCCCAACTGCTAATTGGCATCGTTTACGGTTAGAACTAGGGCGGTATCTAATCGCCTTCGATCCTCTAACTTTCGTTCTTGATTAATGAAAGCATCCATGGCAAACGCTTTCGCTTCAGTCGGTCCTACGACGGTCTACGAATTTCACCTCTCGCGCCGTAATACCAATGCCCCCAACTACTTCTGTTAATCATTACCTCTTGGTCCGGAGACAAACCAACGAAAGACTAAGACCGAGGTCATGTTCCATTATTCCATGCAAGATTATTCTCGGCCAACGCCGACCCGGAGGGCCGGACGCCTTTGTACTAGCCTGCTGTGAGCACTCTAATTTGTTCAAGGTAAACGCGAGCACCCTGGGCACCATGAGCTGGGTCGCCGGGAGGCGGCGGATGCCACTAGCTACCCGACTGACCCGCCACGGAGTACCGCCCCAGGCACACCATTGTGAGTCGCAGCCGCGGACGCGCACACGGACGGCCCCGGGTAACCGGGTGCCCGCGGCGGTCGCGAGTCTGGACGGAGAATCAACTTCGAACGTTTTAACCGCAACAACTTTAATATACGCTAGTGGAGCTGGAATTACCGCGGCTGCTGGCACCAGACTTGCCCTCCACTGGATCCTTGCTGAAGGATTTATGCTCAACTCATTCCAATTATGGACCATCGTTAAAGAGGTCCATATTGTTATTTCTCGTCACTACCTCCCCGTGCCGGGATTGGGTAATTTACGCGCCTGCTGCCTTCCTTGGATGTGGTAGCCATTTCTCAGGCTCCCTCTCCGGAATCGAACCCTGATTCCCCGTTACCCGTCGCAACCATGGTAGTCCTCTACACTACCATCAATAGTTGATAGGGCAGACATTTGAAAGATCTGTCGTCGGTCGCAAGCGACCATACGATCGGCATCCTTATCCAGACTTCAACTCAAGCCACCCGGAGGGCGGTTGGTTTCACTAATAAGTGCACCGGTTCCTCCCCGCGCGAGGCGGGTCGGTCCCGGCATGTTGCATGTATTAGCTCTGGCTTTTCCACAGTTATCCAACTAACTGATGGGGGGATGATCTTGTGAATTATAGCTGTTATACTGAGCCTTATGCGGTTTCACTTTCAACGAAGTTCGTACTTAGACATGCATGGCTTAACCTTTGAGACAAGCGTATATCACTGGTAGGATCAACCAGAATTCTCTCACTCTCTCTCTCTATCCGTGTACCGGTCCCTAGGGCAAAGCCCCGGGGACCACCCGATTCAACTACGCCACCGATGGGACAACTTGATCTGGATTCTATGCCCGTAAACACCCGGTTGAAGGCACCAACGTCACCTCGTTGTGCCAACTCGCACTCTCGATGGCATGATCCGATCCGCCTCCTAGCTGCTTGCGCCCTTCTCTCCTTGGACGCAGGCACCCGGCTCCACACGTGCACCTCGTGCGGAGCTCTCGGAAGCGCGCCAGCTGACACTCTGGCGGGCCCCTTGTTTGTTCCCGACTCATCTTAGCTTCGCCTCCTCATGAACCGGCGGAACCTTTAACCGTTCCGGGTCCTATGCACTCTCCGTGTTTGGTTCATCGCTCATCTCTACATTACGCCGAGCTCAACTAGTATTGTTCGTTTCACCGTTTGAAGCGAGATCGGGGTATACCCGGTACCGCGGTACTTCCCACCCAGGTTGGATGGCCGTACAACACTCAAGAAGTAACAACGTGCCGGTGCTAAGCACCGTCTCCTCAAGATCTACGAGTTCTGACACCTCTTGGCTACTTGACCCCTTTCCCGGTGGGTGCAAGTCACTCTACTCCGAGCCCTGGGACACCTTCCCAGGGTGTTTTCCATGTACCACTAACCCTTGGTTGGACACCTCTTGGCTACTTGACCCCTTTCCCGGTGGGTGCAAGTCACCGTGCGGAACCTTTCGGCCGCTCTCCCTAGGACTGTGTTGCAGGCAAGCACAGTGGTTCCGCGACCTAGAGACAGCGGCATCCCTTGTTACTACTACTCCGAGCCCTGGGACACCTTCCCAGGGTGTTTTCCATGTACCACTAGCCTCTGGTTGACCATCGGTGGTGGTAGATGATTTCACCCAAAAGCACCCTAGGTCACCGTTCCGACCACCCAGCTACCGTTAAAACGCCTCCGGACCCCAAGACACACCTTCCCGGTACCAGAACCAGTCGTAGTTGCCGTCACCCAAATTTCATACAACCGTCACCCACGGGCCGAAACACCTTGCCACTACATGGGTCTAGTATTAGGTCCTAGGGTCTCTTTTCGACAACTCCCGACCTCCCTGATATCGAATCGTCAGTTTACATGAGGAGGCTAAACTTTCTATGACGACTCAGTACAACCATACCTCCCTATAATAGTGAAATGTCAAATTCTAGGGCTTTTTGGCCATGGAAAATTCTGAAGCTCGGCACGAGCAAACATGACCCATGCTTGTATCTCCGAAACTATGAGTCTGACAGTTTTGCACCCTTCTGCGGAAAGTTGTGTCTCGGTGAGCCTAAAAAGTCAGTAGAACACCACGAAACGATCCGACCACTCCTTCGACCTGTTTTGGGGTTTTGCAGTTTTCCATGGGGTATTTTGTATGGGGAAAACCGACCCATGCCCGTATCTCCGTACCTAAGCGTCTGACGGTCTTGGACCCCTTTAGGTAAAAGTTGCATTCCGTCGAGCTGAACATTTCACTAGAACATCGCGAAACGATCCGACGACTCCTTCTGGGAGTTTTTGGGGTCCGAAGGTTTTCTGGGACTTAGTCTCTGGAGCAACATTTCTGAAGCTCGGCACGGGCAACCACGCACGTGTCTTATATCTCCGTAAGTAAGGGTCTGACGGTCTTGGACACCTTTAGCAAAAAGTTGCGCCCTATCGAATGGAACATTTCACTAGAACACCACGAAACGATCCGACCACTCCTTCGACCTGTTTTTGGGTTTTGCAGTTTTCCATGGGGTATTTTGTATGGGGAAAACCGACCCATGCCCGTATCTCCGTACCTAAGCGTCTGACGGTCTTGGACCCCTTTAGGTAAAAGTTGCATTCCGTCGAGCTGAACATTTCACTAGAACATCGCGAAACGATCCGACGACTCCTTCTGGGAGTTTTTGGGGTCGGAAGGTTTTCTGGGACTTAGTCTCTGGAGCAACATTTCTGAAGCTCGGCACGAGCAACCACGCACGTGTCTTATATCTCCGTAAGTAAGTGTCTGACGGTCTTGGACACCTTTAGCAAAAAGTTGCGCCCTATCGAATGGAACATTTCACTAGAACACCACGAAACGATCCGACCACTTCTTCGACCTGTTTTGGGGTTTTGCAGTTTTCCATGGGGTATTTTGTATGGGGAAAACCGACCCATGCCCGTATCTCCGTACCTAAGCGTCTGACGGTCTTGGACCCCTTTAGGTAAAAGTTGCATTCCGTCGAGCTGAACATTTCACTAGAACATCGCGAAACGATCCGACGACTCCTTCTGGGAGTTTTTGGGGTCGGAAGGTTTTCTGGGACTTAGTCTCTGGAGCAACATTTCTGAAGCTCGGCACGAGCAACCACGCACGTGTCTTATATCTCCGTAAGTAAGGGTCTGACGGTCTTGGACACCTTTAGCAAAAAGTTGCGCTCTATCGAATGGAACATTTCGCTAGAACACCACGAAACGATCCGACCACTCCTTCGACCTGTTTTGGGGTTTTGCAGTTTTCCATGGGGTATTTTGTATGGGGAAAACCGACCCATGCCCGTATCTCCGTACCTAAGCGTCTGACGGTCTTGGACCCCTTTAGGTAAAAGTTGCATTCCGTCGAGCTGAACATTTCACTAGAACATCGCGAAACGATCCGACGACTCCTTCTGGGAGTTTTTGGGGTCGGAAGGTTTTCTGGGACTTAGTCTCTGGAGCAACATTTCTGAAGCTCGGCACGAGCAACCACGCACGTGTCTTATATCTCCGTAAGTAAGGGTCTGACGGTCTTGGACACCTTTAGCAAAAAGTTGCGCCCTATCGAATGGAACATTTCACTAGAACACCACGAAACGATCCGACCACTCCTTCGACCTGTTTTGGGGTTTTGCAGTTTTCCATGGGGTATTTTGTATGGGGAAAACCGACCCATGCCCGTATCTCCGTACCTAAGCGTCTGACGGTCTTGGACCCCTTTAGGTAAAAGTTGCATTCCGTCGAGCTGAACATTTCACTAGAACATCGCGAAACGATCCGACGACTCCTTCTGGGAGTTTTTGGGGTCGGAAGGTTTTCTGGGACTTAGTCTCTGGAGCAACATTTCTGAAGCTCGGCACGAGCAACCACGCACGTGTCTTATATCTCCGTAAGTAAGGGTCTGACGGTCTTGGACACCTTTAGCAAAAAGTTGCGCCCTATCGAATGGAACATTTCACTAGAACATCACGAAACGATCCGACCACTCCTTCGACCTGTTTTGGGGTTTTGCAGTTTTCCATGGGGTATTTTGTATGGGGAAAACCGACCCATGCCCGTATCTCCGTACCTAAGCGTCTGACGGTCTTGGACCCCTTTAGGTAAAAGTTGCATTTCGTCAAGCTGAACATTTCACTAGAACATCGCGAAACGATCCGACGACTCCTTCTGGGAGTTTTTGGGGTCGGAAGGTTTTCTGGGACTTAGTCTCTGGAGCAACATTTCTGAAGCTCGGCACGAGCAACCACGCACGTGTCTTATATCTCCGTAAGTAAGGGTCTGACGGTCTTGGACACCTTTAGCAAAAAGTTGCGCCCTATCGAATGGAACATTTCACTAGAACACCACGAAACGATCCGACCACTCCTTCGACCTGTTTTGGGGTTTTGCAGTTTTCCATGGGGTATTTTGTATGGGGAAAACCGACCCATGCCCGTATCTCCGTACCTAAGCGTCTGACGGTCTTGGACCCCTTTAGGTAAAAGTTGCATTTCGTCGAGCTGAACATTTCACTAGAACATCGCGAAACGATCCGACGCCTCCTTCTGGGAGTTTTTGGGGTCGGAAGGTTTTCTGGGACTTAGTCTCTGGAGCAACATTTCTGAAGCTCGGCACGAGCAACCACGCACGTGTCTGACGGTCTTGGACACCTTTAGCAAAAAGTTGCGCCCTATCGAATGGAACATTTCACTAGAACACCACGAAACGATCCGACCACTCCTTCGACCTGTTTTGGGGTTTTGCAGTTTTCCATGGGGTATTTTGTATGGGGAAAACCGACCCATGCCCGTATCTCCGTACCTAAGCGTCTGACGGTCTTGGACCCCTTTAGGTAAAAGTTGCATTTCGTCGAGCTGAACATTTCACTAGAACATCGCGAAACGATCCGACGCCTCCTTCTGGGAGTTTTTGGGGTCGGAAGGTTTTCTGGGACTTAGTCTCTGGAGCAACATTTCTGAAGCTCGGCACGAGCAACCACGCACGTGTCTTATATCTCCGTAAGTAAGTGTCTGACGGTCTTGGACACCTTTAGCAAAAAGTTGCGTATAACCATCCTCGTCAATACTCTCGAACACTGTAACTCGATCCGACCACTCCTTGGTACACTTTTGTGGGTTGCCAGTTTCGGTTGGGACTTAGTCTCTGGAGACCAAATTCTGAAGCTCGGCGTGGGTACCGACTTTTCGTGTACGTCCGAGGGCCTCGACCGCCCCGAGAACCCGGACCTTCAGGATTTTGGCCATTACTGGGGGTGCACAAAAGTGTTCGTAATCAACCTCGGATTGTACTTTTCATCATCTAGGGGCACCGTAGGGACCGAAAAAAGTGGTTTCGCATGATAGTCCACCTCGACCCATGTCGACCCTTGCGCGACCCCGACCTTCAGGATTTTGCTCTACGGAAGGGGGTCTACTTGTGCGCAACCCCGACCTTCAGGATTTTGCTCTACGGAAGGGGGTGCACAAAAGTGTTCGTAATCAACCTCGGATTGTACTTTTCATCATCTAGGGGCACCGTAGGGACCGAAAAAAGTGGTTTCGCATGATAGTCCACCTCGACCCATGTCGACCCTTGCGCGACCCCGACCTTCAGGATTTTGCTCTACGGAAGGGGGTGCACAAAAGTGTTCGTAATCAACCTCGGATTGTACTTTTCATCATCTAGGGGCACCGTAGGGACCGAAAAAAGTGGTTTCGCATGATAGTCCACCTCGACCCATGTCGACCCTTGCGCGACCCCGACCTTCAGGATTTTGCTCTACGGAAGGGGGTGCACAAAAGTGTTCGTAATCAACCTCGGATTGTACTTTTCATCATCTAGGGGCACCGTAGGGACCGAAAAAAGTGGTTTCGCATGATAGTCCACCTCGACCCATGTCGACCCTTGCGCGACCCCGACCTTCAGGATTTTGCTCTACGGAAGGGGGTCTACTTGTGCGCAACCCCGACCTTCAGGATTTTGCTCTACGGAAGGGGGTGCACAAAAGTGTTCGTAATCAACCTCGGATTGTACTTTTCATCATCTAGGGGCACCGTAGGGACCGAAAAAAGTGGTTTCGCATGATAGTCCACCTCGCCCCATGTCGACCCTTGCGCGACCCCGACCTTCAGGATTTTGCTCTACGGAAGGGGGTGCACAAAAGTGTTCGTAATCAACCTCGGATTGTACTTTTCATCATCTAGGGGCACCGTAGGGACCGAAAAAAGTGGTTTCGCATGATAGTCCACCTCGACCCATGTCGACCCTTGCGCGACCCCGACCTTCAGGATTTTGCTCTACGGAAGGGGGTCTACTTGTGCGCAACCCCGACCTTCAGGATTTTGCTCTACGGAAGGGGGTGCACAAAAGTGTTCGTAATCAACCTCGGATTGTACTTTTCATCATCTAGGGGCACCGTAGGGACCGAAAAAAGTGGTTTCGCATGATAGTCCACCTCGACCCATGTCGACCCTTGCGCGACCCCGACCTTCAGGATTTTGCTCTACGGAAGGGGGTCGACTTGTGCGCAACCCCGACCTTCAGGATTTTGCTCTACGGAAGGGGGTGCACAAAAGTGTTCGTAATCAACCTCGGATTGTACTTTTCATCATCTAGGGGCACCGTAGGGACCGAAAAAAGTGGTTTCGCATGATAGTCCACCTCGACCCATGTCGACCCTTGCGCGACCCCGACCTTCAGGATTTTGCTCTACGGAAGGGGGTGCACAAAAGTGTTCGTAATCAACCTCGGATTGTACTTTTCATCATCTAGGGGCACCGTAGGGACCGAAAAAAGTGGTTTCGCATGATAGTCCACCTCGACCCATGTCGACCCTTGCGCGACCCCGACCTTCAGGATTTTGCTCTACGGAAGGGGGTGCACAAAAGTGTTCGTAATCAACCTCGGATTGTACTTTTCATCATCTAGGGGCACCGTAGGGACCGAAAAAAGTGGTTTCGCATGATAGTCCACCTCGACCCATGTCGACCCTTGCGCGACCCCGACCTTCAGGATTTTGCTCTACGGAAGGGGGTCTACTTGTGCGCAACCCCGACCTTCAGGATTTTGCTCTACGGAAGGGGGTGCACAAAAGTGTTCGTAATCAACCTCGGATTGTACTTTTCATCATCTAGGGGCACCGTAGGGACCGAAAAAAGTGGTTTCGCATGATAGTCCACCTCGACCCATGTCGACCCTTGCGCGACCCCGACCTTCAGGATTTTGCTCTACGGAAGGGGGTGCACAAAAGTGTTCGTAATCAACCTCGGATTGTACTTTTCATCATCTAGGGGCACCGTAGGGACCGAAAAAAGTGGTTTCGCATGATAGTCCACCTCGACCCATGTCGACCCTTGCGCGACCCCGACCTTCAGGATTTTGCTCTACGGAAGGGGGTCTACTTGTGCGCAACCCCGACCTTCAGGATTTTGCTCTACGGAAGGGGGTGCACAAAAGTGTTCGTAATCAACCTCGGATTGTACTTTTCATCATCTAGGGGCACCGTAGGGACCGAAAAAAGTGGTTTCGCATGATAGTCCACCTCGACCCATGTCGACCCTTGCGCGACCCCGACCTTCAGGATTTTGCTCTACGGAAGGGGGTCTACTTGTGCGCAACCCCGACCTTCAGGATTTTGCTCTACGGAAGGGGGTGCACAAAAGTGTTCGTAATCAACCTCGGATTGTACTTTTCATCATCTAGGGGCACCGTAGGGACCGAAAAAAGTGGTTTCGCATGATAGTCCACCTCGACCCATGTCGACCCTTGCGCGACCCCGACCTTCAGGATTTTGCTCTACGGAAGGGGGTGCACAAAAGTGTTCGTAATCAACCTCGGATTGTACTTTTCATCATCTAGGGGCACCGTAGGGACCGAAAAAAGTGGTTTCGCATGATAGTCCACCTCGACCCATGTCGACCCTTGCGCGACCCCGACCTTCAGGATTTTGCTCTACGGAAGGGGGTCGACTTGTGCGCAACCCCGACCTTCAGGATTTTGCTCTACGGAAGGGGGTGCACAAAAGTGTTCGTAATCAACCTCGGATTGTACTTTTCATCATCTAGGGGCACCGTAGGGACCGAAAAAAGTGGTTTCGCATGATAGTCCACCTCGACCCATGTCGACCCTTGCGCGACCCCGACCTTCAGGATTTTGCTCTACGGAAGGGGGTCCTCTCTGTACAAGGTTTAGGGGTACATTTTCACCCAAAAACCACTATCGCTCAACCGAAACAACTCCTCGACATGTGTCTTCTCTGTGAATTTGGCCCCGATCTGACGAGAAGTTTTCGAGATATGCCCCTCTGAAGGTACATATTGGGACTTAGCCGATTTTCACCCATTGCGGTGTCTATGGGGTGTTGGGAATCGCTCTACCGACCAGCCGGTTGGAGATATCGATTCCCGGTCTTCGGCGCGTTTGCTCAACTCTGTAATGCCTACTTTTCGTCCATACACACAACACCTCGCAGAGTTCTCCTTCTGCCAGATATAGCGCGTGCCCCTTTGTTCGTGCACCATTTTGCCCGTTTTTCGCACATTGCCTCGAAACCATGCGTCCGACGCTTTTGCGTCCCACGTACCGATGTTAGAACACCACCGTGGCTAACTTTCGTCCATATACGCCAAACTTCTCAGACACCTCCATCCGAGAGTATTTCGTGTTTTCCCATATATTGCATACTTCCAGGGGTTTTCTTCCATACAACTTTCAATGTTCTGTAAAACACCCGCGCATCGTCCGATTGGACTGAAACTGCTCCGGCGCGCTCTCTGCCGTGCTACAACTCTGCGCAAACCATCAAAACCTCGATGCCTGCGTGCGCACCTAGCCATCTGAACTCCGTACACTCTGGCTGAACAGGCCTCTTAGCCCGTTACAACATGGCTAACCCACTGGTAACCGGTAACCGTCACTCGTCCAATGTGGTCCATCACCCGTGCAAGCTGTTTCGCGTGCTTGCGCTTGCTCCGTGAGCAATCCCGCGTGCATTCGGTTGTCTTCCAACAGCGTGTTCGTCTCGCAACAATCTCCTCCGTGTGTACGCCTGGTGCTATGCAACTAGTTGAAATTTTTCGGGAAGTCAAGTTTTGGGACTTGTACTTTTTTTCAACATTAAATGCAGCTTTTCGCACACCATAGCAACTCGGGCTTTGACTTTCGGGACTTAGTGCTTTTCGCGGATCAAGCCCAATGGACTCGACCCGCTAAAGCTCACCTCCTCTCTATCGCTCCATTCGGGTAGCTATGGTGCACCCCAGCCAGTAGCGCACATGCACCCCATGTCTGGGGCACAAGCACACCACCCACTAGGACACCCTTTCCCGGTGGGTGCAAGTCACTCTACTCCGAGCCCTGGGACACCTTCCCAGGGTGTTTTCCATGTACCACTAACCCTTGGTTGGACACCTCTTGGCTACTTGACCCCTTTCCCGGTGGGTGCGAGTCACTCTACTCCGAGCCCTGGGACACCTTCCCAGGGTGTTTTCCATGTACTACTAACCCTTGGTTGGACACCTCTTGGCTACTTGATCCCTTTCCCGGTGGGTGCAAGTCACTCTACTCCGAGCCCTTGGACACCTTCCCAGGGTGATTTCCATGTACCACTAACCCTGGGTTGGACACCTCTTGGCTACTTGACCCCTTTCCCGGTGGGTGCAAGTCACCGTGCGGAACCTTTCGGCCGCTCTCCCTAGGACTGTGTTGCAGGCAAGCACAGTGGTTCCGCGACCTAGAGACAGCGGCATCCCTTGTTACTGCTACTCCGAGCCCTGGGACACCTTCCCTGGGTGTTTTCCATGTACCACTAGCCTCTGGTTGACCATCGGTGGAGGTAGTTGATTTCACCCAAAACCACCCTAGGTCACCGTTCCGACCACCCAGCTACCGTTAAAACGCCTCCGGACACCAGGACACACCTTCCCGGTACCAGAACCAGTCGTAGTTGCCGTCACCCAAATTTCATACAACCGTCACCCACGGGCCGAAACACCTTGCCACTACATGAGTCTAGTATTAGGTCCTAGGGTCTCTTTTCGACAACTCCCGACCTCCCTGATATCGAATCGTCAGTTTACATGAGGAGGCTAAACTTTCTATGACGACTCAGTACAACCATACCTCCCTATAATAGTGAAATGTCAAATTCTAGGGCTTTTTGGCCATGGAAAATTCTGAAGCTCGGCACGAGCAAACATGACCCATGCTTGTATCTCCGAAACTATGAGTCTGACAGTTTTGCACCCTTCTGCGGAAAGTTGTGTCTCGGTGAGCCTAAAAAGTCAGTAGAACATCGCGAAACGATCCGACCACTCCTTCGACCTATTTTGGGGTTTTGCAGTTTTCCATGGGGTATTTTGTATGGGGAAAACCGACCCATGCCCGTATCTCCGTACCTAAGCGTCTGACGGTCTTGGACTCCTTTAGGTAAAAGTTGCATTCCGTCGAGCTGAACATTTCACTAGAACATCGCGAAACGATCCGACGCCTCCTTCTGGGAGTTTTTGGGGTCCGAAGGTTTTCTGGGACTTAGTCTCTGGAGCAACATTTCTGAAGCTCGGCACGAACAACCACGCACGTGTCTTATATCTCCGTAAGTAAGGGTCTGACGGTCTTGGACACCTTTAGCAAAAAGTTGCGTCTTATCGAATGGAACATTTCGCTAGAACACCACGAAACGATCCGACCACTCCTTCGACCTGTTTTGGGGTTTTGCAGTTTTCCATGGGGTATTTTGTATGGGGAAAACCGACCCATGCCCGTATCTCCGTACCTAAGCGTCTGACGGTCTTGGACCCCTTTAGGTAAAAGTTGCATTTCGTCGAGCTGAACATTTCACTAGAACATCGCGAAACGATCCGACGCCTCCTTCTGGGAGTTTTTGGGGTCCGAAGGTTTTCTGGGACTTAGTCTCTGGAGCAACATTTCTGAAGCTCGGCACGAACAACCACGCACGTGTCTTATATCTCCGTAAGTAAGGGTCTGACGGTCTTGGACACCTTTAGCAAAAAGTTGCGCCCTATCGAATGGAACATTTCACTAGAACACCACGAAACGATCCGACCACTCCTTCGACCTGTTTTGGGGTTTTGCAGTTTTCCATGGGGTATTTTGTATGGGGAAAACCGACCCATGCCCGTATCTCCGTACCTAAGCGTCTGACGGTCTTGGACCCCTTCAGGTAAAAGTTGCATTCCGTCGAGCTGAACATTTCACTAGAACATCGCGAAACGATCCGACGACTCCTTCTGGGAGTTTTTGGGGTCCGAAGGTTTTCTGGGACTTAGTCTCTGGAGCAACATTTCTGAAGCTCGGCACGAGCAACCACGCACGTGTCTTATATCTCCGTAAGTAAGGGTCTGACGGTCTTGGACACCTTTAGCAAAAAGTTGCGCCCTATCGAATGGAACATTTCACTAGAACACCACGAAACAATCCGACCACTCCTTCGACCTGTTTTTGGGTTTTGCAGTTTTCCGTGGGGTATTTTGTATGGGGAAAACCGACCCATGCCCGTATCTCCGTACCTAAGCGTCTGACGGTCTTGGACCCCTTGAGGTAAAAGTTGCATTCCGTCGAGCTGATCATTTCACTAGAACATCGCGAAACGATCCGACGACTCCTTCTGGGAGTTTTTGGGGTCGGAAGGTTTTCTGGGACTTAGTCTCTGGAGCAACATTTCTGAAGCTCGGCACGAGCAACCACGCACGTGTCTTATATCTCCGTAAGTAAGGGTCTGACGGTCTTGGACACCTTTAGCAAAAAGTTGCGCCCTATCGAATGGAACATTTCACTAGAACACCACGAAACGATCCGACCACTCCTTCGACCTGTTTTGGGGTTTTGCAGTTTTCCATGGGGTATTTTGTATGAGGAAAACCGACCCATGCCCGTATCTCCGTACCTAAGCGTTTGACGGTCTTGGACCCCTTTAGGTAAAAGTTGCATTCCGTCGAGCTGAACATTTGACTAGAACATCGCGAAACGATCCGGCGACTCCTTCTGGGAGTTTTTGGGGTCCGAAGGTTTTCTGGGACTTAGTCTCTGGAGCAACATTTCTGAAGCTCGGCACGAGCAACCACGCACGTGTCTTATATCTCCGTAAGTAAGTGTCTGACGGTCTTGGACACCTTTAGCAAAAAGTTGCGCCCTATCGAATGGAACATTTCACTAGAACACCACGAAACGATCCGACCACTCCTTCGACCTGTTTTGGGGTTTTGCAGTTTTCCATGGGGTATTTTGTATGGGGAAAACCGACCCATGCCCGTATCTCCGTACCTAAGCGTCTGACGGTCTTGGACCCCTTAAGGTAAAAGTTGCATACCGTCGAGCTGAACATTTCACTAGAACATCGCGAAACGATCCGACGACTCCTTCTGGGAGTTTTTGGGGTCCGAAGGTTTTCTGGGACTTAGTCTCTGGAGCAACATTTCTGAAGCTCGGCACGAGCAACCACGCACGTGTCTTATATCTCCGTAAGTAAGGGTCTGACGGTCTTGGACACCTTTAGCAAAAAGTTGCGCCCTATCGAATGGAACATTTCACTAGAACACCACGAAACAATCCGACCACTCCTTCGACCTGTTTTTGGGTTTTGCAGTTTTCCGTGGGGTATTTTGTATGGGGAAAACCGACCCATGCCCGTATCTCCGTACCTAAGCGTCTGACGGTCTTGGACCCCTTGAGGTAAAAGTTGCATTCCGTCGAGCTGAACATTTCACTAGAACATCGCGAAACGATCCGACGACTCCTTCTGGGAGTTTTTGGGGTCGGAAGGTTTTCTGGGACTTAGTCTCTGGAGCAACATTTCTGAAGCTCGGCACGAGCAACCACGCACGTGTCTTATATCTCCGTAAGTAAGGGTCTGACGGTCTTGGACACCTTTAGCAAAAAGTTGCGCCCTATCGAATGGAACATTTCACTAGAACATCACGAAACGATCCGACCACTCCTTCGACCTGTTTTGGGGTTTTGCAGTTTTCCATGGGGTATTTTGTATGGGGAAAACCGACCCATGCCCGTATCTCCGTACCTAAGCGTCTGACGGTCTTGGACCCCTTTAGGTAAAAGTTGCATTTCGTCAAGCTGAACATTTCACTAGAACATCGCGAAACGATCCGACGACTCCTTCTGGGAGTTTTTGGGGTCGGAAGGTTTTCTGGGACTTAGTCTCTGGAGCAACATTTCTGAAGCTCGGCACGAGCAACCACGCACGTGTCTTATATCTCCGTAAGTAAGGGTCTGACGGTCTTGGACACCTTTAGCAAAAAGTTGCGCCCTATCGAATGGAACATTTCACTAGAACACCACGAAACGATCCGACCACTCCTTCGACCTGTTTTGGGGTTTTGCAGTTTTCCATGGGGTATTTTGTATGGGGAAAACCGACCCATGCCCGTATCTCCGTACCTAAGCGTCTGACGGTCTTGGACCCCTTTAGGTAAAAGTTGCATTTCGTCGAGCTGAACATTTCACTAGAACATCGCGAAACGATCCGACGCCTCCTTCTGGGAGTTTTTGGGGTCGGAAGGTTTTCTGGGACTTAGTCTCTGGAGCAACATTTCTGAAGCTCGGCACGAGCAACCACGCACGTGTCTTATATCTCCGTAAGTAAGTGTCTGACGGTCTTGGACACCTTTAGCAAAAAGTTGCGCCCTATCGAATGGAACATTTCACTAGAACACCACGAAACGATCCGACCACTCCTTCGACCTGTTTTGGGGTTTTGCAGTTTTCCATGGGGTATTTTGTATGGGGAAAACCGACCCATGCCCGTATCTCCGTACCTAAGCGTCTGACGGTCTTGGACCCCTTTAGGTAAAAGTTGCATTTCGTCGAGCTGAACATTTCACTAGAACATCGCGAAACGATCCGACGCCTCCTTCTGGGAGTTTTTGGGGTCGGAAGGTTTTCTGGGACTTAGTCTCTGGAGCAACATTTCTGAAGCTCGGCACGAGCAACCACGCACGTGTCTTATATCTCCGTAAGTAAGTGTCTGACGGTCTTGGACACCTTTAGCAAAAAGTTGCGTATAACCATCCTCGTCAATACTCTCGAACACTGTAACTCGATCCGACCACTCCTTGGTACACTTTTGTGGGTTGCCAGTTTCGGTTGGGACTTAGTCTCTGGAGACCAAATTCTGAAGCTCGGCGTGGGTACCGACTTTTCGTGTACGTCCGAGGGCCTCGACCGCCCCGAGAACCCGGACCTTCAGGATTTTGGCCATTATTGGGGGTGCACAAAAGTGTTCGTAATCAACCTCGGATTGTACTTTTCATCATCTAGGGGCACCGTAGGGACCGAAAAAAGTGGTTTCGCATGATAGTCCACCTCGACCCATGTCGACCCTTGCGCGACCCCGACCTTCAGGATTTTGCTCTACGGAAGGGGGTCTACTTGTGCGCAACCCCGACCTTCAGGATTTTGCTCTACGGAAGGGGGTGCACAAAAGTGTTCGTAATCAACCTCGGATTGTACTTTTCATCATCTAGGGGCACCGTAGGGACCGAAAAAAGTGGTTTCGCATGATAGTCCACCTCGACCCATGTCGACCCTTGCGCGACCCCGACCTTCAGGATTTTGCTCTACGGAAGGGGGTGCACAAAAGTGTTCGTAATCAACCTCGGATTGTACTTTTCATCATCTAGGGGCACCGTAGGGACCGAAAAAAGTGGTTTCGCATGATAGTCCACCTCGACCCATGTCGACCCTTGCGCGACCCCGACCTTCAGGATTTTGCTCTACGGAAGGGGGTGCACAAAAGTGTTCGTAATCAACCTCGGATTGTACTTTTCATCATCTAGGGGCACCGTAGGGACCGAAAAAAGTGGTTTCGCATGATAGTCCACCTCGACCCATGTCGACCCTTGCGCGACCCCGACCTTCAGGATTTTGCTCTACGGAAGGGGGTCTACTTGTGCGCAACCCCGACCTTCAGGATTTTGCTCTACGGAAGGGGGTGCACAAAAGTGTTCGTAATCAACCTCGGATTGTACTTTTCATCATCTAGGGGCACCGTAGGGACCGAAAAAAGTGGTTTCGCATGATAGTCCACCTCGACCCATGTCGACCCTTGCGCGACCCCGACCTTCAGGATTTTGCTCTACGGAAGGGGGTGCACAAAAGTGTTCGTAATCAACCTCGGATTGTACTTTTCATCATCTAGGGGCACCGTAGGGACCGAAAAAAGTGGTTTCGCATGATAGTCCACCTCGACCCATGTCGACCCTTGCGCGACCCCGACCTTCAGGATTTTGCTCTACGGAAGGGGGTCTACTTGTGCGCAACCCCGACCTTCAGGATTTTGCTCTACGGAAGGGGGTGCACAAAAGTGTTCGTAATCAACCTCGGATTGTACTTTTCATCATCTAGGGGCACCGTAGGGACCGAAAAAAGTGGTTTCGCATGATAGTCCACCTCGACCCATGTCGACCCTTGCGCGACCCCGACCTTCAGGATTTTGCTCTACGGAAGGGGGTCGACTTGTGCGCAACCCCGACCTTCAGGATTTTGCTCTACGGAAGGGGGTGCACAAAAGTGTTCGTAATCAACCTCGGATTGTACTTTTCATCATCTAGGGGCACCGTAGGGACCGAAAAAAGTGGTTTCGCATGATAGTCCACCTCGACCCATGTCGACCCTTGCGCGACCCCGACCTTCAGGATTTTGCTCTACGGAAGGGGGTGCACAAAAGTGTTCGTAATCAACCTCGGATTGTACTTTTCATCATCTAGGGGCACCGTAGGGACCGAAAAAAGTGGTTTCGCATGATAGTCCACCTCGACCCATGTCGACCCTTGCGCGACCCCGACCTTCAGGATTTTGCTCTACGGAAGGGGGTGCACAAAAGTGTTCGTAATCAACCTCGGATTGTACTTTTCATCATCTAGGGGCACCGTAGGGACCGAAAAAAGTGGTTTCGCATGATAGTCCACCTCGACCCATGTCGACCCTTGCGCGACCCCGACCTTCAGGATTTTGCTCTACGGAAGGGGGTCTACTTGTGCGCAACCCCGACCTTCAGGATTTTGCTCTACGGAAGGGGGTGCACAAAAGTGTTCGTAATCAACCTCGGATTGTACTTTTCATCATCTAGGGGCACCGTAGGGACCGAAAAAAGTGGTTTCGCATGATAGTCCACCTCGACCCATGTCGACCCTTGCGCGACCCCGACCTTCAGGATTTTGCTCTACGGAAGGGGGTCTACTTGTGCGCAACCCCGACCTTCAGGATTTTGCTCTACGGAAGGGGGTGCACAAAAGTGTTCGTAATCAACCTCGGATTGTACTTTTCATCATCTAGGGGCACCGTAGGGACCGAAAAAAGTGGTTTCGCATGATAGTCCACCTCGACCCATGTCGACCCTTGCGCGACCCCGACCTTCAGGATTTTGCTCTACGGAAGGGGGTGCACAAAAGTGTTCGTAATCAACCTCGGATTGTACTTTTCATCATCTAGGGGCACCGTAGGGACCGAAAAAAGTGGTTTCGCATGATAGTCCACCTCGACCCATGTCGACCCTTGCGCGACCCCGACCTTCAGGATTTTGCTCTACGGAAGGGGGTCGACTTGTGCGCAACCCCGACCTTCAGGATTTTGCTCTACGGAAGGGGGTGCACAAAAGTGTTCGTAATCAACCTCGGATTGTACTTTTCATCATCTAGGGGCACCGTAGGGACCGAAAAAAGTGGTTTCGCATGATAGTCCACCTCGACCCATGTCGACCCTTGCGCGACCCCGACCTTCAGGATTTTGCTCTACGGAAGGGGGTCCTCTCTGTACAAGGTTTAGGGGTACATTTTCACCCAAAAACCACTATCGCTCAACCGAAACAACTCCTCGACATGTGTCTTCTCTGTGAATTTGGCCCCGATCTGACGAGAAGTTTTCGAGATATGCCCCTCTGAAGGTACATATTGGGACTTAGCCGATTTTCACCCATTGCGGTGTCTATGGGGTGTTGGGAATCGCTCTACCGACCAGCCGGTTGGAGATATCGATTCCCGGTCTTCGGCGCGTTTGCTCAACTCTGTAATGCCTACTTTTCGTCCATACACACAACACCTCGCAGAGTTCTCCTTCTGCCAGATATAGCGCGTGCCCCTTTGTTCGTGCACCATTTTGCCCGTTTTTCGCACATTGCCTCGAAACCATGCGTCCGACGCTTTTGCGTCCCACGTACCGATGTTAGAACACCACCGTGGCTAACTTTCGTCCATATACGCCAAACTTCTCAGACACCTCCATCCGAGAGTATTTCGTGTTTTCCCATATATTGCATACTTCCAGGGGTTTTCTTCCATACAACTTTCAATGTTCTGTAAAACACCCGCGCATCGTCCGATTGGACTGAAACTGCTCCGGCGCGCTCTCTGCCGTGCTACAACTCTGCGCAAACCATCAAAACCTCGATGCCTGCGTGCGCACCTAGCCATCTGAACTCCGTACACTCTGGCTGAACAGGCCTCTTAGCCCGTTACAACATGGCTAACCCACTGGTAACCGGTAACCGTCACTCGTCCAATGTGGTCCATCACCCGTGCAAGCTGTTTCGCGTGCTTGCGCTTGCTCCGTGAGCAATCCCGCGTGCATTCGGTTGTCTTCCAACAGCGTGTTCGTCTCGCAACAATCTCCTCCGTGTGTACGCCTGGTGCTATGCAACTAGTTGAAATTTTTCGGGAAGTCAAGTTTTGGGACTTGTACTTTTTTTCAACATTAAATGCAGCTTTTCGCACACCATAGCAACTCGGGCTTTGACTTTCGGGACTTAGTGCTTTTCGCGGATCAAGCCCAATGGACTCGACCCGCTAAAGCTCACCTCCTCTCTATCGCTCCATTCGGGTAGCTATGGTGCACCCCAGCCAGTAGCGCACATGCACCCCATGTCTGGGGCACAAGCACACCACCCACTAGGACACCCTTTCCCGGTGGGTGCAAGTCACTCTACTCCGAGCCCTGGGACACCTTCCCAGGGTGTTTTCCATGTACCACTAACCCTTGGTTGGACACCTCTTGGCTACTTGACCCCTTTCCCGGTGGGTGCGAGTCACTCTACTCCGAGCCCTGGGACACCTTCCCAGGGTGTTTTCCATGTACTACTAACCCTTGGTTGGACACCTCTTGGCTACTTGATCCCTTTCCCGGTGGGTGCAAGTCACTCTACTCCGAGCCCTTGGACACCTTCCCAGGGTGATTTCCATGTACCACTAACCCTGGGTTGGACACCTCTTGGCTACTTGACCCCTTTCCCGGTGGGTGCAAGTCACCGTGCGGAACCTTTCGGCCGCTCTCCCTAGGACTGTGTTGCAGGCAAGCACAGTGGTTCCGCGACCTAGAGACAGCGGCATCCCTTGTTACTGCTACTCCGAGCCCTGGGACACCTTCCCTGGGTGTTTTCCATGTACCACTAGCCTCTGGTTGACCATCGGTGGAGGTAGTTGATTTCACCCAAAACCACCCTAGGTCACCGTTCCGACCACCCAGCTACCGTTAAAACGCCTCCGGACACCAGGACACACCTTCCCGGTACCAGAACCAGTCGTAGTTGCCGTCACCCAAATTTCATACAACCGTCACCCACGGGCCGAAACACCTTGCCACTACATGAGTCTAGTATTAGGTCCTAGGGTCTCTTTTCGACAACTCCCGACCTCCCTGATATCGAATCGTCAGTTTACATGAGGAGGCTAAACTTTCTATGACGACTCAGTACAACCATACCTCCCTATAATAGTGAAATGTCAAATTCTAGGGCTTTTTGGCCATGGAAAATTCTGAAGCTCGGCACGAGCAAACATGACCCATGCTTGTATCTCCGAAACTATGAGTCTGACAGTTTTGCACCCTTCTGCGGAAAGTTGTGTCTCGGTGAGCCTAAAAAGTCAGTAGAACATCGCGAAACGATCCGACCACTCCTTCGACCTATTTTGGGGTTTTGCAGTTTTCCATGGGGTATTTTGTATGGGGAAAACCGACCCATGCCCGTATCTCCGTACCTAAGCGTCTGACGGTCTTGGACTCCTTTAGGTAAAAGTTGCATTCCGTCGAGCTGAACATTTCACTAGAACATCGCGAAACGATCCGACGCCTCCTTCTGGGAGTTTTTGGGGTCCGAAGGTTTTCTGGGACTTAGTCTCTGGAGCAACATTTCTGAAGCTCGGCACGAACAACCACGCACGTGTCTTATATCTCCGTAAGTAAGGGTCTGACGGTCTTGGACACCTTTAGCAAAAAGTTGCGTCTTATCGAATGGAACATTTCGCTAGAACACCACGAAACGATCCGACCACTCCTTCGACCTGTTTTGGGGTTTTGCAGTTTTCCATGGGGTATTTTGTATGGGGAAAACCGACCCATGCCCGTATCTCCGTACCTAAGCGTCTGACGGTCTTGGACCCCTTTAGGTAAAAGTTGCATTTCGTCGAGCTGAACATTTCACTAGAACATCGCGAAACGATCCGACGCCTCCTTCTGGGAGTTTTTGGGGTCGGAAGGTTTTCTGGGACTTAGTCTCTGGAGCAACATTTCTGAAGCTCGGCACGAGCAACCACGCACGTGTCTTATATCTCCGTAAGTAAGGGTCTGACGGTCTTGGACACCTTTAGCAAAAAGTTGCGCCCTATCGAATGGAACATTTCACTAGAACACCACGAAACGATCCGACCACTCCTTCGACCTGTTTTGGGGTTTTGCAGTTTTCCATGGGGTATTTTGTATAGGGAAAACCGACCCATGCCCGTATCTCCGTACCTAAGCGTCTGACAGTCTTGGACCCCTTTAGGTAAAAGTTGCATTCCGTCGAGCTGAACATTTCACTAGAACATCGCGAAACGATCCGACGCCTCCTTCTGGGAGTTTTTGGGGTCGGAAGGTTTTCTGGGACTTAGTCTCTGGAGCAACAATTCTGAAGCTCGGCACGAGCAACCACGCACGTGTCTTATATCTCCGTAAGTAAGGGTCTGACGGTCTTGGACACCTTTAGCAAAAAGTTGCGCCCTATCGAATGGAACATTTCACTAGAACACCACGAAACGATCCGACCACTCCTTCGACCTGTTTTGGGGTTTTGCAGTTTTCCATGGGGTATTTTGTATGGGGAAAACCGACCCATGCCCGTATCTCCGTACCTAAGCGTCTGACGGTCTTGGACCCCTTTAGGTAAAAGTTGCATTCCGTCGAGCTGAACATTTCACTAGAACATCGCGAAACGATCCGACGCCTCCTTCTGGGAGTTTTTGGGGTCGGAAGGTTTTCTGGGACTTAGTCTCTGGAGCAACATTTCTGAAGCTCGGCACGAGCAACCACGCACGTGTCTTATATCTCCGTAAGTAAGTGTCTGACGGTCTTGGACACCTTTAGCAAAAAGTTGCGCCCTATCGAATGGAACATTTCACTAGAACACCACGAAACGATCCGACCACTCCTTCGACCTGTTTTGGGGTTTTGCAGTTTTCCATGGGGTATTTTGTATGGGGAAAACCGACCCATGCCCGTATCTCCGTACCTAAGCGTCTGACGGTCTTGGACCCCTTTAGGTAAAAGTTGCATTCCGTCGAGCTGAACATTTCACTAGAACATCGCGAAACGATCCGACGCCTCCTTCTGGGAGTTTTTGGGGTCGGAATGTTTTCTGGGACTTAGTCTCTGGAGCAACATTTCTGAAGCTCGGCACGAGCAACCACGCACGTGTCTTATATCTCCGTAAGTAAGTGTCTGACGGTCTTGGACACCTTTAGCAAAAAGTTGCGCCCTATCGAATGGAACATTTCACTAGAACACCACGAAACGATCCGACCACTCCTTCGACCTGTTTTGGGGTTTTGCAGTTTTCCATGGGGTATTTTGTATGGGGAAAACCGACCCATGCCCGTATCTCCGTACCTAAGCGTCTGACGGTCTTGGACCCCTTTAGGTAAAAGTTGCATTTCGTCGAGCTGAACATTTCACTAGAACATCGCGAAACGATCCGACGACTCCTTCTGGGAGTTTTTGGGGTCCGAAGGTTTTCTGGGACTTAGTCTCTGGAGCAACATTTCTGAAGCTCGGCACGAGCAACCACGCACGTGTCTTATATCTCCGTAAGTAAGTGTCTGACGGTCTTGGACACCTTTAGCAAAAAGTTGCGCCCTATCGAATGGAACATTTCACTAGAACACCACGAAACGATCCGACCACTCCTTCGACCTGTTTTGGGGTTTTGCAGTTTTCCATGGGGTATTTTGTATGGGGAAAACCGACCCATGCCCGTATCTCCGTACCTAAGCGTCTGACGGTCTTGGACCCCTTCAGGTAAAAGTTGCATTCCGTCGAGCTGAACATTTCACTAGAACATCGCGAAACGATCCGACGACTCCTTCTGGGAGTTTTTGGGGTCCGAAGGTTTTCTGGGACTTAGTCTCTGGAGCAACATTTCTGAAGCTCGGCACGAGCAACCACGCACGTGTCTTATATCTCCGTAAGTAAGGGTCTGACGGTCTTGGACACCTTTAGCAAAAAGTTGCGTATAACCATCCTCGTCAATACTCTCGAACACTGTAACTCGATCCGACCACTCCTTGGTACACTTTTGTGGGTTGCCAGTTTCGGTTGGGACTTAGTCTCTGGAGACCAAATTCTGAAGCTCGGCGTGGGTACCGACTTTTCGTGTACGTCCGAGGGCCTCGACCGCCCCGAGAACCCGGACCTTCAGGATTTTGGCCATTTTTGGGGGTGCACAAAAGTGTTCGTAATCAACCTCGGATTGTACTTTTCATCATCTAGGGGCACCGTAGGGACCGAAAAAAGTGGTTTCGCATGATAGTCCACCTCGACCCATGTCGACCCTTGCGCGACCCCGACCTTCAGGATTTTGCTCTACGGAAGGGGGTCTACTTGTGCGCAACCCCGACCTTCAGGATTTTGCTCTACGGAAGGGGGTGCACACTTGTGCGACCCCGACCTTCAGGATTTTGCTCTACGGAAGGGGGTGCACAAAAGTGTTCGTAATCAACCTCGGATTGTACTTTTCATCATCTAGGGGCACCGTAGGGACCGAAAAAAGTGGTTTCGCATGATAGTCCACCTCGACCCATGTCGACCCTTGCGCGACCCCGACCTTCAGGATTTTGCTCTACGGAAGGGGGTGCACAAAAGTGTTCGTAATCAACCTCGGATTGTACTTTTCATCATCTAGGGGCACCGTAGGGACCGAAAAAAGTGGTTTCGCATGATAGTCCACCTCGACCCATGTCGACCCTTGCGCGACCCCGACCTTCAGGATTTTGCTCTACGGAAGGGGGTCTACTTGTGCGCAACCCCGACCTTCAGGATTTTGCTCTACGGAAGGGGGTGCACACTTGTGCGACCCCGACCTTCAGGATTTTGCTCTACGGAAGGGGGTCTACTTGTGCGCAACCCCGACCTTCAGGATTTTGCTCTACGGAAGGGGGTGCACAAAAGTGTTCGTAATCAACCTCGGATTGTACTTTTCATCATCTAGGGGCACCGTAGGGACCGAAAAAAGTGGTTTCGCATGATAGTCCACCTCGACCCATGTCGACCCTTGCGCGACCCCGACCTTCAGGATTTTGCTCTACGGAAGGGGGTCGACTTGTGCGCAACCCCGACCTTCAGGATTTTGCTCTACGGAAGGGGGTGCACAAAAGTGTTCGTAATCAACCTCGGATTGTACTTTTCATCATCTAGGGGCACCGTAGGGACCGAAAAAAGTGGTTTCGCATGATAGTCCACCTCGACCCATGTCGACCCTTGCGCGACCCCGACCTTCAGGATTTTGCTCTACGGAAGGGGGTCCTCTCTGTACAAGGTTTAGGGGTACATTTTCACCCAAAAACCACTATCGCTCAACCGAAACAACTCCTCGACATGTGTCTTCTCTGTGAATTTGGCCCCGATCTGACGAGAAGTTTTCGAGATATGCCCCTCTGAAGGTACATATTGGGACTTAGCCGATTTTCACCCATTGCGGTGTCTATGGGGTGTTGGGAATCGCTCTACCGACCAGCCGGTTGGAGATATCGATTCCCGGTCTTCGGCGCGTTTGCTCAACTCTGTAATGCCTACTTTTCGTCCATACACACAACACCTCGCAGAGTTCTCCTTCTGCCAGATATAGCGCGTGCCCCTTTGTTCGTGCACCATTTTGCCCGTTTTTCGCACATTGCCTCGAAACCATGCGTCCGACGCTTTTGCGTCCCACGTACCGATGTTAGAACACCACCGTGGCTAACTTTCGTCCATATACGCCAAACTTCTCAGACACCTCCATCCGAGAGTATTTCGTGTTTTCCCATATATTGCATACTTCCAGGGGTTTTCTTCCATACAACTTTCAATGTTCTGTAAAACACCCGCGCATCGTCCGATTGGACTGAAACTGCTCCGGCGCGCTCTCTGCCGTGCTACAACTCTGCGCAAACCATCAAAACCTCGATGCCTGCGTGCGCACCTAGCCATCTGAACTCCGTACACTCTGGCTGAACAGGCCTCTTAGCCCGTTACAACATGGCTAACCCACTGGTAACCGGTAACCGTCACTCGTCCAATGTGGTCCATCACCCGTGCAAGCTGTTTCGCGTGCTTGCGCTTGCTCCGTGAGCAATCCCGCGTGCATTCGGTTGTCTTCCAACAGCGTGTTCGTCTCGCAACAATCTCCTCCGTGTGTACGCCTGGTGCTATGCAACTAGTTGAAATTTTTCGGGAAGTCAAGTTTTGGGACTTGTACTTTTTTTCAACATTAAATGCAGCTTTTCGCACACCATAGCAACTCGGGCTTTGACTTTCGGGACTTAGTGCTTTTCGCGGATCAAGCCCAATGGACTCGACCCGCTAAAGCTCACCTCCTCTCTATCGCTCCATTCGGGTAGCTATGGTGCACCCCAGCCAGTAGCGCACATGCACCCCATGTCTGGGGCACAAGCACACCACCCACTAGGACACCCTTTCCCGGTGGGTGCAAGTCACTCTACTCCGAGCCCTGGGACACCTTCCCAGGGTGTTTTCCATGTACCACTAACCCTTGGTTGGACACCTCTTGGCTACTTGACCCCTTTCCCGGTGGGTGCGAGTCACTCTACTCCGAGCCCTGGGACACCTTCCCAGGGTGTTTTCCATGTACTACTAACCCTTGGTTGGACACCTCTTGGCTACTTGATCCCTTTCCCGGTGGGTGCAAGTCACTCTACTCCGAGCCCTTGGACACCTTCCCAGGGTGATTTCCATGTACCACTAACCCTGGGTTGGACACCTCTTGGCTACTTGACCCCTTTCCCGGTGGGTGCAAGTCACCGTGCGGAACCTTTCGGCCGCTCTCCCTAGGACTGTGTTGCAGGCAAGCACAGTGGTTCCGCGACCTAGAGACAGCGGCATCCCTTGTTACTGCTACTCCGAGCCCTGGGACACCTTCCCTGGGTGTTTTCCATGTACCACTAGCCTCTGGTTGACCATCGGTGGAGGTAGTTGATTTCACCCAAAACCACCCTAGGTCACCGTTCCGACCACCCAGCTACCGTTAAAACGCCTCCGGACACCAGGACACACCTTCCCGGTACCAGAACCAGTCGTAGTTGCCGTCACCCAAATTTCATACAACCGTCACCCACGGGCCGAAACACCTTGCCACTACATGAGTCTAGTATTAGGTCCTAGGGTCTCTTTTCGACAACTCCCGACCTCCCTGATATCGAATCGTCAGTTTACATGAGGAGGCTAAACTTTCTATGACGACTCAGTACAACCATACCTCCCTATAATAGTGAAATGTCAAATTCTAGGGCTTTTTGGCCATGGAAAATTCTGAAGCTCGGCACGAGCAAACATGACCCATGCTTGTATCTCCGAAACTATGAGTCTGACAGTTTTGCACCCTTCTGCGGAAAGTTGTGTCTCGGTGAGCCTAAAAAGTCAGTAGAACATCGCGAAACGATCCGACCACTCCTTCGACCTATTTTGGGGTTTTGCAGTTTTCCATGGGGTATTTTGTATGGGGAAAACCGACCCATGCCCGTATCTCCGTACCTAAGCGTCTGACGGTCTTGGACCCCTTTAGGTAAAAGTTGCATTCCGTCGAGCTGAACATTTCACTAGAACATCGCGAAACGATCCGACGCCTCCTTCTGGGAGTTTTTGGGGTCCGAAGGTTTTCTGGGACTTAGTCTCTGGAGCAACATTTCTGAAGCTCGGCACGAACAACCACGCACGTGTCTTATATCTCCGTAAGTAAGGGTCTGACGGTCTTGGACACCTTTAGCAAAAAGTTGCGTCTTATCGAATGGAACATTTCGCTAGAACACCACGAAACGATCCGACCACTCCTTCGACCTGTTTTGGGGTTTTGCAGTTTTCCATGGGGTATTTTGTATGGGGAAAACCGACCCATGCCCGTATCTCCGTACCTAAGCGTCTGACGGTCTTGGACCCCTTTAGGTAAAAGTTGCATTTCGTCGAGCTGAACATTTCACTAGAACATCGCGAAACGATCCGACGACTCCTTCTGGGAGTTTTTGGGGTCCGAAGGTTTTCTGGGACTTAGTCTCTGGAGCAACATTTCTGAAGCTCGGCACGAGCAACCACGCACGTGTCTTATATCTCCGTAAGTAAGGGTCTGACGGTCTTGGACACCTTTAGCAAAAAGTTGCGCCCTATCGAATGGAACATTTCACTAGAACACCACGAAACGATCCGACCACTCCTTCGACCTGTTTTGGGGTTTTGCAGTTTTCCATGGGGTATTTTGTATGGGGAAAACCGACCCATGCCCGTATCTCCGTACCTAAGCGTCTGACGGTCTTGGACCCCTTCAGGTAAAAGTTGCATTCCGTCGAGCTGAACATTTCACTAGAACATCGCGAAACGATCCGACGACTCCTTCTGGGAGTTTTTGGGGTCCGAAGGTTTTCTGGGACTTAGTCTCTGGAGCAACATTTCTGAAGCTCGGCACGAGCAACCACGCACGTGTCTTATATCTCCGTAAGTAAGGGTCTGACGGTCTTGGACACCTTTAGCAAAAAGTTGCGCCCTATCGAATGGAACATTTCACTAGAACACCACGAAACAATCCGACCACTCCTTCGACCTGTTTTTGGGTTTTGCAGTTTTCCGTGGGGTATTTTGTATGGGGAAAACCGACCCATGCCCGTATCTCCGTACCTAAGCGTCTGACGGTCTTGGACCCCTTGAGGTAAAAGTTGCATTCCGTCGAGCTGATCATTTCACTAGAACATCGCGAAACGATCCGACGACTCCTTCTGGGAGTTTTTGGGGTCGGAAGGTTTTCTGGGACTTAGTCTCTGGAGCAACATTTCTGAAGCTCGGCACGAGCAACCACGCACGTGTCTTATATCTCCGTAAGTAAGGGTCTGACGGTCTTGGACACCTTTAGCAAAAAGTTGCGCCCTATCGAATGGAACATTTCACTAGAACACCACGAAACGATCCGACCACTCCTTCGACCTGTTTTGGGGTTTTGCAGTTTTCCATGGGGTATTTTGTATGAGGAAAACCGACCCATGCCCGTATCTCCGTACCTAAGCGTTTGACGGTCTTGGACCCCTTTAGGTAAAAGTTGCATTCCGTCGAGCTGAACATTTGACTAGAACATCGCGAAACGATCCGGCGACTCCTTCTGGGAGTTTTTGGGGTCCGAAGGTTTTCTGGGACTTAGTCTCTGGAGCAACATTTCTGAAGCTCGGCACGAGCAACCACGCACGTGTCTTATATCTCCGTAAGTAAGTGTCTGACGGTCTTGGACACCTTTAGCAAAAAGTTGCGCCCTATCGAATGGAACATTTCACTAGAACACCACGAAACGATCCGACCACTCCTTCGACCTGTTTTGGGGTTTTGCAGTTTTCCATGGGGTATTTTGTATGGGGAAAACCGACCCATGCCCGTATCTCCGTACCTAAGCGTCTGACGGTCTTGGACCCCTTAAGGTAAAAGTTGCATACCGTCGAGCTGAACATTTCACTAGAACATCGCGAAACGATCCGACGACTCCTTCTGGGAGTTTTTGGGGTCCGAAGGTTTTCTGGGACTTAGTCTCTGGAGCAACATTTCTGAAGCTCGGCACGAGCAACCACGCACGTGTCTTATATCTCCGTAAGTAAGGGTCTGACGGTCTTGGACACCTTTAGCAAAAAGTTGCGCCCTATCGAATGGAACATTTCACTAGAACACCACGAAACAATCCGACCACTCCTTCGACCTGTTTTTGGGTTTTGCAGTTTTCCGTGGGGTATTTTGTATGGGGAAAACCGACCCATGCCCGTATCTCCGTACCTAAGCGTCTGACGGTCTTGGACCCCTTTAGGTAAAAGTTGCATTTCGTCGAGCTGAACATTTCACTAGAACATCGCGAAACGATCCGACGCCTCCTTCTGGGAGTTTTTGGGGTCGGAAGGTTTTCTGGGACTTAGTCTCTGGAGCAACATTTCTGAAGCTCGGCACGAGCAACCACGCACGTGTCTTATATCTCCGTAAGTAAGGGTCTGACGGTCTTGGACACCTTTAGCAAAAAGTTGCGCCCTATCGAATGGAACATTTCACTAGAACACCACGAAACGATCCGACCACTCCTTCGACCTGTTTTGGGGTTTTGCAGTTTTCCATGGGGTATTTTGTATAGGGAAAACCGACCCATGCCCGTATCTCCGTACCTAAGCGTCTGACAGTCTTGGACCCCTTTAGGTAAAAGTTGCATTCCGTCGAGCTGAACATTTCACTAGAACATCGCGAAACGATCCGACGCCTCCTTCTGGGAGTTTTTGGGGTCGGAAGGTTTTCTGGGACTTAGTCTCTGGAGCAACAATTCTGAAGCTCGGCACGAGCAACCACGCACGTGTCTTATATCTCCGTAAGTAAGGGTCTGACGGTCTTGGACACCTTTAGCAAAAAGTTGCGCCCTATCGAATGGAACATTTCACTAGAACACCACGAAACGATCCGACCACTCCTTCGACCTGTTTTGGGGTTTTGCAGTTTTCCATGGGGTATTTTGTATGGGGAAAACCGACCCATGCCCGTATCTCCGTACCTAAGCGTCTGACGGTCTTGGACCCCTTTAGGTAAAAGTTGCATTCCGTCGAGCTGAACATTTCACTAGAACATCGCGAAACGATCCGACGCCTCCTTCTGGGAGTTTTTGGGGTCGGAAGGTTTTCTGGGACTTAGTCTCTGGAGCAACATTTCTGAAGCTCGGCACGAGCAACCACGCACGTGTCTTATATCTCCGTAAGTAAGTGTCTGACGGTCTTGGACACCTTTAGCAAAAAGTTGCGCCCTATCGAATGGAACATTTCACTAGAACACCACGAAACGATCCGACCACTCCTTCGACCTGTTTTGGGGTTTTGCAGTTTTCCATGGGGTATTTTGTATGGGGAAAACCGACCCATGCCCGTATCTCCGTACCTAAGCGTCTGACGGTCTTGGACCCCTTTAGGTAAAAGTTGCATTCCGTCGAGCTGAACATTTCACTAGAACATCGCGAAACGATCCGACGCCTCCTTCTGGGAGTTTTTGGGGTCGGAAGGTTTTCTGGGACTTAGTCTCTGGAGCAACATTTCTGAAGCTCGGCACGAGCAACCACGCACGTGTCTTATATCTCCGTAAGTAAGTGTCTGACGGTCTTGGACACCTTTAGCAAAAAGTTGCGCCCTATCGAATGGAACATTTCACTAGAACACCACGAAACGATCCGACCACTCCTTCGACCTGTTTTGGGGTTTTGCAGTTTTCCATGGGGTATTTTGTATGGGGAAAACCGACCCATGCCCGTATCTCCGTACCTAAGCGTCTGACGGTCTTGGACCCCTTTAGGTAAAAGTTGCATTTCGTCGAGCTGAACATTTCACTAGAACATCGCGAAACGATCCGACGACTCCTTCTGGGAGTTTTTGGGGTCCGAAGGTTTTCTGGGACTTAGTCTCTGGAGCAACATTTCTGAAGCTCGGCACGAGCAACCACGCACGTGTCTTATATCTCCGTAAGTAAGTGTCTGACGGTCTTGGACACCTTTAGCAAAAAGTTGCGCCCTATCGAATGGAACATTTCACTAGAACACCACGAAACGATCCGACCACTCCTTCGACCTGTTTTGGGGTTTTGCAGTTTTCCATGGGGTATTTTGTATGGGGAAAACCGACCCATGCCCGTATCTCCGTACCTAAGCGTCTGACGGTCTTGGACCCCTTCAGGTAAAAGTTGCATTCCGTCGAGCTGAACATTTCACTAGAACATCGCGAAACGATCCGACGACTCCTTCTGGGAGTTTTTGGGGTCCGAAGGTTTTCTGGGACTTAGTCTCTGGAGCAACATTTCTGAAGCTCGGCACGAGCAACCACGCACGTGTCTTATATCTCCGTAAGTAAGGGTCTGACGGTCTTGGACACCTTTAGCAAAAAGTTGCGTATAACCATCCTCGTCAATACTCTCGAACACTGTAACTCGATCCGACCACTCCTTGGTACACTTTTGTGGGTTGCCAGTTTCGGTTGGGACTTAGTCTCTGGAGACCAAATTCTGAAGCTCGGCGTGGGTACCGACTTTTCGTGTACGTCCGAGGGCCTCGACCGCCCCGAGAACCCGGACCTTCAGGATTTTGGCCATTTTTGGGGGTGCACAAAAGTGTTCGTAATCAACCTCGGATTGTACTTTTCATCATCTAGGGGCACCGTAGGGACCGAAAAAAGTGGTTTCGCATGATAGTCCACCTCGACCCATGTCGACCCTTGCGCGACCCCGACCTTCAGGATTTTGCTCTACGGAAGGGGGTCTACTTGTGCGCAACCCCGACCTTCAGGATTTTGCTCTACGGAAGGGGGTGCACACTTGTGCGACCCCGACCTTCAGGATTTTGCTCTACGGAAGGGGGTGCACAAAAGTGTTCGTAATCAACCTCGGATTGTACTTTTCATCATCTAGGGGCACCGTAGGGACCGAAAAAAGTGGTTTCGCATGATAGTCCACCTCGACCCATGTCGACCCTTGCGCGACCCCGACCTTCAGGATTTTGCTCTACGGAAGGGGGTGCACAAAAGTGTTCGTAATCAACCTCGGATTGTACTTTTCATCATCTAGGGGCACCGTAGGGACCGAAAAAAGTGGTTTCGCATGATAGTCCACCTCGACCCATGTCGACCCTTGCGCGACCCCGACCTTCAGGATTTTGCTCTACGGAAGGGGGTCTACTTGTGCGCAACCCCGACCTTCAGGATTTTGCTCTACGGAAGGGGGTGCACACTTGTGCGACCCCGACCTTCAGGATTTTGCTCTACGGAAGGGGGTCTACTTGTGCGCAACCCCGACCTTCAGGATTTTGCTCTACGGAAGGGGGTGCACAAAAGTGTTCGTAATCAACCTCGGATTGTACTTTTCATCATCTAGGGGCACCGTAGGGACCGAAAAAAGTGGTTTCGCATGATAGTCCACCTCGACCCATGTCGACCCTTGCGCGACCCCGACCTTCAGGATTTTGCTCTACGGAAGGGGGTCGACTTGTGCGCAACCCCGACCTTCAGGATTTTGCTCTACGGAAGGGGGTGCACAAAAGTGTTCGTAATCAACCTCGGATTGTACTTTTCATCATCTAGGGGCACCGTAGGGACCGAAAAAAGTGGTTTCGCATGATAGTCCACCTCGACCCATGTCGACCCTTGCGCGACCCCGACCTTCAGGATTTTGCTCTACGGAAGGGGGTCCTCTCTGTACAAGGTTTAGGGGTACATTTTCACCCAAAAACCACTATCGCTCAACCGAAACAACTCCTCGACATGTGTCTTCTCTGTGAATTTGGCCCCGATCTGACGAGAAGTTTTCGAGATATGCCCCTCTGAAGGTACATATTGGGACTTAGCCGATTTTCACCCATTGCGGTGTCTATGGGGTGTTGGGAATCGCTCTACCGACCAGCCGGTTGGAGATATCGATTCCCGGTCTTCGGCGCGTTTGCTCAACTCTGTAATGCCTACTTTTCGTCCATACACACAACACCTCGCAGAGTTCTCCTTCTGCCAGATATAGCGCGTGCCCCTTTGTTCGTGCACCATTTTGCCCGTTTTTCGCACATTGCCTCGAAACCATGCGTCCGACGCTTTTGCGTCCCACGTACCGATGTTAGAACACCACCGTGGCTAACTTTCGTCCATATACGCCAAACTTCTCAGACACCTCCATCCGAGAGTATTTCGTGTTTTCCCATATATTGCATACTTCCAGGGGTTTTCTTCCATACAACTTTCAATGTTCTGTAAAACACCCGCGCATCGTCCGATTGGACTGAAACTGCTCCGGCGCGCTCTCTGCCGTGCTACAACTCTGCGCAAACCATCAAAACCTCGATGCCTGCGTGCGCACCTAGCCATCTGAACTCCGTACACTCTGGCTGAACAGGCCTCTTAGCCCGTTACAACATGGCTAACCCACTGGTAACCGGTAACCGTCACTCGTCCAATGTGGTCCATCACCCGTGCAAGCTGTTTCGCGTGCTTGCGCTTGCTCCGTGAGCAATCCCGCGTGCATTCGGTTGTCTTCCAACAGCGTGTTCGTCTCGCAACAATCTCCTCCGTGTGTACGCCTGGTGCTATGCAACTAGTTGAAATTTTTCGGGAAGTCAAGTTTTGGGACTTGTACTTTTTTTCAACATTAAATGCAGCTTTTCGCACACCATAGCAACTCGGGCTTTGACTTTCGGGACTTAGTGCTTTTCGCGGATCAAGCCCAATGGACTCGACCCGCTAAAGCTCACCTCCTCTCTATCGCTCCATTCGGGTAGCTATGGTGCACCCCAGCCAGTAGCGCACATGCACCCCATGTCTGGGGCACAAGCACACCACCCACTAGGACACCCTTTCCCGGTGGGTGCAAGTCACTCTACTCCGAGCCCTGGGACACCTTCCCAGGGTGTTTTCCATGTACCACTAACCCTTGGTTGGACACCTCTTGGCTACTTGACCCCTTTCCCGGTGGGTGCGAGTCACTCTACTCCGAGCCCTGGGACACCTTCCCAGGGTGTTTTCCATGTACTACTAACCCTTGGTTGGACACCTCTTGGCTACTTGATCCCTTTCCCGGTGGGTGCAAGTCACTCTACTCCGAGCCCTTGGACACCTTCCCAGGGTGATTTCCATGTACCACTAACCCTGGGTTGGACACCTCTTGGCTACTTGACCCCTTTCCCGGTGGGTGCAAGTCACCGTGCGGAACCTTTCGGCCGCTCTCCCTAGGACTGTGTTGCAGGCAAGCACAGTGGTTCCGCGACCTAGAGACAGCGGCATCCCTTGTTACTGCTACTCCGAGCCCTGGGACACCTTCCCTGGGTGTTTTCCATGTACCACTAGCCTCTGGTTGACCATCGGTGGAGGTAGTTGATTTCACCCAAAACCACCCTAGGTCACCGTTCCGACCACCCAGCTACCGTTAAAACGCCTCCGGACACCAGGACACACCTTCCCGGTACCAGAACCAGTCGTAGTTGCCGTCACCCAAATTTCATACAACCGTCACCCACGGGCCGAAACACCTTGCCACTACATGAGTCTAGTATTAGGTCCTAGGGTCTCTTTTCGACAACTCCCGACCTCCCTGATATCGAATCGTCAGTTTACATGAGGAGGCTAAACTTTCTATGACGACTCAGTACAACCATACCTCCCTATAATAGTGAAATGTCAAATTCTAGGGCTTTTTGGCCATGGAAAATTCTGAAGCTCGGCACGAGCAAACATGACCCATGCTTGTATCTCCGAAACTATGAGTCTGACAGTTTTGCACCCTTCTGCGGAAAGTTGTGTCTCGGTGAGCCTAAAAAGTCAGTAGAACATCGCGAAACGATCCGACCACTCCTTCGACCTATTTTGGGGTTTTGCAGTTTTCCATGGGGTATTTTGTATGGGGAAAACCGACCCATGCCCGTATCTCCGTACCTAAGCGTCTGACGGTCTTGGACCCCTTTAGGTAAAAGTTGCATTCCGTCGAGCTGAACATTTCACTAGAACATCGCGAAACGATCCGACGCCTCCTTCTGGGAGTTTTTGGGGTCCGAAGGTTTTCTGGGACTTAGTCTCTGGAGCAACATTTCTGAAGCTCGGCACGAACAACCACGCACGTGTCTTATATCTCCGTAAGTAAGGGTCTGACGGTCTTGGACACCTTTAGCAAAAAGTTGCGTCTTATCGAATGGAACATTTCGCTAGAACACCACGAAACGATCCGACCACTCCTTCGACCTGTTTTGGGGTTTTGCAGTTTTCCATGGGGTATTTTGTATGGGGAAAACCGACCCATGCCCGTATCTCCGTACCTAAGCGTCTGACGGTCTTGGACCCCTTTAGGTAAAAGTTGCATTTCGTCGAGCTGAACATTTCACTAGAACATCGCGAAACGATCCGACGACTCCTTCTGGGAGTTTTTGGGGTCCGAAGGTTTTCTGGGACTTAGTCTCTGGAGCAACATTTCTGAAGCTCGGCACGAGCAACCACGCACGTGTCTTATATCTCCGTAAGTAAGGGTCTGACGGTCTTGGACACCTTTAGCAAAAAGTTGCGCCCTATCGAATGGAACATTTCACTAGAACACCACGAAACGATCCGACCACTCCTTCGACCTGTTTTGGGGTTTTGCAGTTTTCCATGGGGTATTTTGTATGGGGAAAACCGACCCATGCCCGTATCTCCGTACCTAAGCGTCTGACGGTCTTGGACCCCTTCAGGTAAAAGTTGCATTCCGTCGAGCTGAACATTTCACTAGAACATCGCGAAACGATCCGACGACTCCTTCTGGGAGTTTTTGGGGTCCGAAGGTTTTCTGGGACTTAGTCTCTGGAGCAACATTTCTGAAGCTCGGCACGAGCAACCACGCACGTGTCTTATATCTCCGTAAGTAAGGGTCTGACGGTCTTGGACACCTTTAGCAAAAAGTTGCGCCCTATCGAATGGAACATTTCACTAGAACACCACGAAACAATCCGACCACTCCTTCGACCTGTTTTTGGGTTTTGCAGTTTTCCGTGGGGTATTTTGTATGGGGAAAACCGACCCATGCCCGTATCTCCGTACCTAAGCGTCTGACGGTCTTGGACCCCTTGAGGTAAAAGTTGCATTCCGTCGAGCTGATCATTTCACTAGAACATCGCGAAACGATCCGACGACTCCTTCTGGGAGTTTTTGGGGTCGGAAGGTTTTCTGGGACTTAGTCTCTGGAGCAACATTTCTGAAGCTCGGCACGAGCAACCACGCACGTGTCTTATATCTCCGTAAGTAAGGGTCTGACGGTCTTGGACACCTTTAGCAAAAAGTTGCGCCCTATCGAATGGAACATTTCACTAGAACACCACGAAACGATCCGACCACTCCTTCGACCTGTTTTGGGGTTTTGCAGTTTTCCATGGGGTATTTTGTATGAGGAAAACCGACCCATGCCCGTATCTCCGTACCTAAGCGTTTGACGGTCTTGGACCCCTTTAGGTAAAAGTTGCATTCCGTCGAGCTGAACATTTGACTAGAACATCGCGAAACGATCCGGCGACTCCTTCTGGGAGTTTTTGGGGTCCGAAGGTTTTCTGGGACTTAGTCTCTGGAGCAACATTTCTGAAGCTCGGCACGAGCAACCACGCACGTGTCTTATATCTCCGTAAGTAAGTGTCTGACGGTCTTGGACACCTTTAGCAAAAAGTTGCGCCCTATCGAATGGAACATTTCACTAGAACACCACGAAACGATCCGACCACTCCTTCGACCTGTTTTGGGGTTTTGCAGTTTTCCATGGGGTATTTTGTATGGGGAAAACCGACCCATGCCCGTATCTCCGTACCTAAGCGTCTGACGGTCTTGGACCCCTTAAGGTAAAAGTTGCATACCGTCGAGCTGAACATTTCACTAGAACATCGCGAAACGATCCGACGACTCCTTCTGGGAGTTTTTGGGGTCCGAAGGTTTTCTGGGACTTAGTCTCTGGAGCAACATTTCTGAAGCTCGGCACGAGCAACCACGCACGTGTCTTATATCTCCGTAAGTAAGGGTCTGACGGTCTTGGACACCTTTAGCAAAAAGTTGCGCCCTATCGAATGGAACATTTCACTAGAACACCACGAAACAATCCGACCACTCCTTCGACCTGTTTTTGGGTTTTGCAGTTTTCCGTGGGGTATTTTGTATGGGGAAAACCGACCCATGCCCGTATCTCCGTACCTAAGCGTCTGACGGTCTTGGACCCCTTGAGGTAAAAGTTGCATTCCGTCGAGCTGAACATTTCACTAGAACATCGCGAAACGATCCGACGACTCCTTCTGGGAGTTTTTGGGGTCGGAAGGTTTTCTGGGACTTAGTCTCTGGAGCAACATTTCTGAAGCTCGGCACGAGCAACCACGCACGTGTCTTATATCTCCGTAAGTAAGGGTCTGACGGTCTTGGACACCTTTAGCAAAAAGTTGCGCCCTATCGAATGGAACATTTCACTAGAACATCACGAAACGATCCGACCACTCCTTCGACCTGTTTTGGGGTTTTGCAGTTTTCCATGGGGTATTTTGTATGGGGAAAACCGACCCATGCCCGTATCTCCGTACCTAAGCGTCTGACGGTCTTGGACCCCTTTAGGTAAAAGTTGCATTTCGTCAAGCTGAACATTTCACTAGAACATCGCGAAACGATCCGACGACTCCTTCTGGGAGTTTTTGGGGTCGGAAGGTTTTCTGGGACTTAGTCTCTGGAGCAACATTTCTGAAGCTCGGCACGAGCAACCACGCACGTGTCTTATATCTCCGTAAGTAAGTGTCTGACGGTCTTGGACACCTTTAGCAAAAAGTTGCGCCCTATCGAATGGAACATTTCACTAGAACACCACGAAACGATCCGACCACTCCTTCGACCTGTTTTGGGGTTTTGCAGTTTTCCATGGGGTATTTTGTATGGGGAAAACCGACCCATGCCCGTATCTCCGTACCTAAGCGTCTGACGGTCTTGGACCCCTTTAGGTAAAAGTTGCATTTCGTCGAGCTGAACATTTCACTAGAACATCGCGAAACGATCCGACGCCTCCTTCTGGGAGTTTTTGGGGTCGGAAGGTTTTCTGGGACTTAGTCTCTGGAGCAACATTTCTGAAGCTCGGCACGAGCAACCACGCACGTGTCTTATATCTCCGTAAGTAAGTGTCTGACGGTCTTGGACACCTTTAGCAAAAAGTTGCGCCCTATCGAATGGAACATTTCACTAGAACACCACGAAACGATCCGACCACTCCTTCGACCTGTTTTTGGGTTTTGCAGTTTTCCATGGGGTATTTTGTATGGGGAAAACCGACCCATGCCCGTATCTCCGTACCTAAGCGTCTGACGGTCTTGGACCCCTTAAGGTAAAAGTTGCATTCCGTCGAGCTGAACATTTCACTAGAACATCGCGAAACGATCCGACGACTCCTTCTGGGAGTTTTTGGGGTCGGAAGGTTTTCTGGGACTTAGTCTCTGGAGCAACATTTCTGAAGCTCGGCACGAGCAACCACGCACGTGTCTTATATCTCCGTAAGTAAGGGTCTGACGGTCTTGGACACCTTTAGCAAAAAGTTGCGCCCTATCGAATGGAACATTTCACTAGAACACCACGAAACGATCCGACCACTCCTTCGACCTGTTTTGGAGTTTTGCAGTTTTCCATGGGGTATTTTGTATGGGGAAAACCGACCCATGCCCGTATCTCCGTACCTAAGCGTCTGACGGTCTTGGACCCCTTTAGGTAAAAGTTGCATACTGTCGAGCTGAACATTTCACTAGAACATCGCGAAACGATCCGACGACTCCTTCTGGGAGTTTTTGGGGTCGGAAGGTTTTCTGGGACTTAGTCTCTGGAGCAACATTTCTGAAGCTCGGCACGGGCAACCACGCACGTGTCTTATATCTCCGTAAGTAAGGGTCTGACGGTCTTGGACACCTTTAGCAAAAAGTTGCGTCTTATCGAATGGAACATTTCACTAGAACACCACGAAACGATCCGACCACTCCTTCGACCTGTTTTTGGGTTTTGCAGTTTTCCATGGGGTATTTTGTATGGGGAAAACCGACCCATGCCCGTATCTCCGTACCTAAGCGTCTGACGGTCTTGGACCCCTTTAGGTAAAAGTTGCATTCCGTCGAGCTGAACATTTCACTAGAACATCGCGAAACGATCCGACGACTCCTTCTGGGAGTTTTTGGGGTCCGAAGGTTTTCTGGGACTTAGTCTCTGGAGCAACATTTCTGAAGCTCGGCACGAGCAACCACGCACGTGTCTTATATCTCCGTAAGTAAGGGTCTGACGGTCTTGGACACCTTTAGCAAAAAGTTGCGCCCTATCGAATGGAACATTTCACTAGAACACCACGAAACGATCCGACCACTCCTTCGACCTGTTTTGGGGTTTTGCACTTTTCCATGGGGTATTTTGTATGGGGAAAACCGACCCATGCCCGTATCTCCGTACCTAAGCGTCTGACGGTCTTGGACCCCTTAAGGTAAAAGTTGCATTTCGTCGAGCTGAACATTTCACTAGAACATCGCGAAACGATCCGACGACTCCTTCTGGGAGTTTTTGGGGTCGGAAGGTTTTCTGGGACTTAGTCTCTGGAGCAACATTTCTGAAGCTCGGCACGGGCAACCACGCACGTGTCTTATATCTCCGTAAGTAAGGGTCTGACGGTCTTGGACACCTTTAGCAAAAAGTTGCGTATAACCATCCTCGTCAATACTCTCGAACACTGTAACTCGATCCGACCACTCCTTGGTATACTTTTGTGGGTTGCCAGTTTCGGTTGGGACTTAGTCTCTGGAGACCAAATTCTGAAGCTCGGCGTGGGTACCGACTTTTCGTGCACGTCCGAGGGCCTCGAGCGCCCCGAGAACCCGGACCTTCAGGATTTTGCTCTACGGAAGGGGGTGCACAAAAGTGTTCGTAATCAACCTCGGATTGTACTTTTCATCATCTAGGGGCACCGTAGGGACCGAAAAAAGTGGTTTCGCATGATAGTCCACCTCGACCCATGTCGACCCTTGCGCGACCCCGACCTTCAGGATTTTGCTCTACGGAAGGGGGTGCACAAAAGTGTTCGTAATCAACCTCGGATTGTACTTTTCATCATCTAGGGGCACCGTAGGGACCGAAAAAAGTGGTTTCGCATGATAGTCCACCTCGACCCATGTCGACCCTTGCGCGACCCCGACCTTCAGGATTTTGCTCTACGGAAGGGGGTCTACTTGTGCGCAACCCCGACCTTCAGGATTTTGCTCTACGGAAGGGGGTGCACAAAAGTGTTCGTAATCAACCTCGGATTGTACTTTTCATCATCTAGGGGCACCGTAGGGACCGAACAAAGTGGTTTCGCATGATAGTCCACCTCGACCCATGTCGACCCTTGCGCGACCCCGACCTTCAGGATTTTGCTCTACGGAAGGGGGTCTACTTGTGCGCAACCCCGACCTTCAGGATTTTGCTCTACGGAAGGGGGTGCACAAAAGTGTTCGTAATCAACCTCGGATTGTACTTTTCATCATCTAGGGGCACCGTAGGGACCGAAAAAAGTGGTTTCGCATGATAGTCCACCTCGACCCATGTCGACCCTTGCGCGACCCCGACCTTCAGGATTTTGCTCTACGGAAGGGGGTCTACTTGTGCGCAACCCCGACCTTCAG
>NW_026525500.1:675000-712500 GCF_943737925.1 Anopheles nili | reverse complement strand
GCCAGCTGACACTCTGGCGGGCCCCTTGTTTGTTCCCGACTCATCTTAGCTTCGCCTCCTCATGAACCGGCGGAACCTTTAACCGTTCCGGGTCCTATGCACTCTCCGTGTTTGGTTCATCGCTCATCTCTACATTACGCCGAGCTCAACTAGTATTGTTCGTTTCACCGTTTGATGCGAGATCGGGGTATACCCGGTACCGCGGTACTTCCCACCCAGGTTGGATGGCCGTACAACACTCAAGAAGTAACAACGTGCCGGTGCTAAGCACCGTCTCCTCAAGATCTACGAGTTCTGACACCTCTTGGCTACTTGACCCCTTTCCCGGTGGGTGCAACTCACTCTACTCCGAGCCCTGGGACACCTTCCCAGGGTGTTTTCCATGTACCACTAACCCTTGGTTGGACACCTCTTGGCTACTTGACCCCTTTCCCGGTGGGTGCAAGTCACTCTACTCCGAGCCCTGGCACACCTTCCTAGGGTGTTTTCCATGTACCACTAACCCTTGGTTGGACACCTCTTGGCTACTTGACCCCTTTCCCGGTGGGTGCAAGTCACCGTGCGGAACCTTTCGGCCGCTCTCCCTAGGACTGTGTTGCAGGCAAGCACAGTGGTTCCGCGACCTAGAGACAGCGGCATCCCTTGTTACTGCTACTCCGAGCCCTGGGACACCTTCCCTGGGTGTTTTCCATGTACCACTAGCCTCTGGTTGACCATCGGTGGAGGTAGGAGATTTCACCCAAAACCACCCTAGGTCACCGTTCCGACCACCCAGCTACCGTTAAAACGCCTCCGGACACCAGGACACACCTTCCCGGTACCAGAACCAGTCGTAGTTGCCGTCACCCAAATTTCATACAACCGTCACCCACGGGCCGAAACACCTTGCCCCTACATGAGTCTAGTATTAGGTCCTAGGGTCTCTTTTCGACAACTCCCGACCTCCCTGATATCGAATCGTCAGTTTACATGAGGAGGCTAAACTTTCTATGACGACTCAGTACAACCATACCTCCCTATAATAGTGAAATGTCAAATTCTAGGGCTTTTTGGCCATGGAAAATTCTGAAGCTCGGCACGAGCAAACATGACCCATGCTTGTATCTCCGAAACTATGAGTCTGACAGTTTTGCACCCTTCTGCGGAAAGTTGTGTCTTGTTAAGCCTAAAAAGTCAGTAGAACATCGCGAAACGATCCGACCACTCCTTCGACCTGTTTTGGGGTTTTGCAGTTTTCCATGGGGTATTTTGTATGGGGAAAACCGACCCATGCCCGTATCTCCGTACCTAAGCGTCTGACGGTCTTGGACCCCTTTAGGTAAAAGTTGCATTCCGTCGAGCTGAACATTTCACTAGAACATCGCGAAACGATCCGACGACTCCTTCTGGGAGTTTTTGGGGTCCGAAGGTTTTCTGGGACTTAGTCTCTGGAGCAACATTTCTGAAGCTCGGCACGAGCAACCACGCACGTGTCTTATATCTCCGTAAGTAAGGGTCTGACGGTCTTGGACACCTTTAGCAAAAAGTTGCGCCCTATCGAATGGAACATTTCACTAGAACACCACGAAACGATCCGACCACTCCTTCGACCTGTTTTGGGGTTTTGCAGTTTTCCATGGGGTATTTTGTATGGGGAAAACCGACCCATGCCCGTACCTCCGTACCTAAGCGTCTGACGGTCTTGGACCCCTTTAGGTAAAAGTTGCATTCCGTCGAGCTGAACATTTCACTAGAACATCGCGAAACGATCCGACGACTCCTTCTGGGAGTTTTTGGGGTCCGAAGGTTTTCTGGGACTTAGTCTCTGGAGCAACATTTCTGAAGCTCGGCACGAGCAACCACGCACGTGTCTTATATCTCCGTAAGTAAGGGTCTGACGGTCTTGGACACCTTTAGCAAAAAGTTGCGCCCTATCGAATGGAACATTTCACTAGAACACCACGAAACGATCCGACCACTCCTTCGACCTGTTTTGGGGTTTTGCAGTTTTCCATGGGGTATTTTGTATGGGGAAAACCGACCCATGCCCGTATCTCCGTACCTAAGCGTCTGACGGTCTTGGACCCCTTTAGGTAAAAGTTGCATTCCGTCGAGCTGAACCTTTCACTAGAACATCGCGAAACGATCCGACGACTCCTTCTGGGAGTTTTTGGGGTCCGAAGGTTTTCTGGGACTTAGTCTCTGGAGCAACATTTCTGAAGCTCGGCACGAGCAACCACGCACGTGTCTTATATCTCCGTAAGTAAGGGTCTGACGGTCTTGGACACCTTTAGCAAAAAGTTGCGCCCTATCGAATGGAACATTTCACTAGAACACCACGAAACGATCCGACCACTCCTTCGACCTGTTTTGGGGTTTTGCAGTTTTCCATGGGGTATTTTGTATGGGGAAAACCGACCCATGCCCGTACCTCCGTACCTAAGCGTCTGACGGTCTTGGACCCCTTTAGGTAAAAGTTGCATTCCGTCGAGCTGAACATTTCACTAGAACATCGCGAAACGATCCGACGACTCCTTCTGGGAGTTTTTGGGGTCCGAAGGTTTTCTGGGACTTAGTCTCTGGAGCAACATTTCTGAAGCTCGGCACGAGCAACCACGCACGTGTCTTATATCTCCGTAAGTAAGGGTCTGACGGTCTTGGACACCTTTAGCAAAAAGTTGCGCCCTATCGAATGGAACATTTCACTAGAACACCACGAAACGATCCGACCACTCCTTCGACCTGTTTTGGGGTTTTGCAGTTTTCCATGGGGTATTTTGTATGGGGAAAACCGACCCATGCCCGTATCTCCGTACCTAAGCGTCTGACGGTCTTGGACCCCTTTAGGTAAAAGTTGCATTCCGTCGAGCTGAACATTTCACTAGAACATCGCGAAACGATCCGACGACTCCTTCTGGGAGTTTTTGGGGTCCGAAGGTTTTCTGGGACTTAGTCTCTGGAGCAACATTTCTGAAGCTCGGCACGAGCAACCACGCACGTGTCTTATATCTCCGTAAGTAAGGGTCTGACGGTCTTGGACACCTTTAGCAAAAAGTTGCGCCCTATCGAATGGAACATTTCACTAGAACACCACGAAACGATCCGACCACTCCTTCGACCTGTTTTTGGGTTTTGCAGTTTTCCATGGGGTATTTTGTATGGGGAAAACCGACCCATGCCCGTATCTCCGTACCTAAGCGTCTGACGGTCTTGGACCCCTTTAGGTAAAAGTTGCATTCCGTCGAGCTGAACATTTTACTAGAACATCGCGAAACGATCCGACGACTCCTTCTGGGAGTTTTTGGGGTCGGAAGGTTTTCTGGGACTTAGTCTCTGGAGCAACATTTCTGAAGCTCGGCACGAGCAACCACGCACGTGTCTTATATCTCCGTAAGTAAGGGTCTGACGGTCTTGGACACCTTTAGCAAAAAGTTGCGCCCTATCGAATGGAACATTTCACTAGAACACCACGAAACGATCCGACCACTCCTTCGACCTGTTTTGGAGTTTTGCAGTTTTCCATGGGGTATTTTGTATGGGGAAAACCGACCCATGCCCGTATCTCCGTACCTAAGCGTCTGACGGTCTTGGACCCCTTGAGGTAAAAGTTGCATTCCGTCGAGCTGAACATTTCACTAGAACATCGCGAAACGATCCGACGACTCCTTCTGGGAGTTTTTGGGGTCGGAAGGTTTTCTGGGACTTAGTCTCTGGAGCAACATTTCTGAAGCTCGGCACGGGCAACCACGCACGTGTCTTATATCTCCGTAAGTAAGTGTCTGACGGTCTTGGACACCTTTAGCAAAAAGTTGCGCCCTATCGAATGGAACATTTCACTAGAACACCACGAAACGATCCGACCACTCCTTCGACCTGTTTTGGGGTTTTGCAGTTTTCCATGGGGTATTTTGTATGGGGAAAACCGACCCATGCCCGTATCTCCGTACCTAAGCGTCTGACGGTCTTGGACCCCTTTAGGTAAAAGTTGCATTCCGTCGAGCTGAACATTTCACTAGAACATCGCGAAACGATCCGACGCCTCCTTCTGGGAGTTTTTGGGGTCGGAAGGTTTTCTGGGACTTAGTCTCTGGAGCAACATTTCTGAAGCTCGGCACGGGCAACCACGCACGTGTCTTATATCTCCGTAAGTAAGGGTCTGACGGTCTTGGACACCTTTAGCAAAAAGTTGCGCCCTATCGAATGGAACATTTCACTAGAACACCACGAAACGATCCGACCACTCCTTCGACCTGTTTTGGGGTTTTGCAGTTTTCCATGGGGTATTTTGTATGGGGAAAACCGACCCATGCCCGTATCTCCGTACCTAAGCGTCTGACGGTCTTGGACCCCTTTAGGTAAAAGTTGCATTTCGTCGAGCTGAACATTTCACTAGAACATCGCGAAACGATCCGACGCCTCCTTCTGGGAGTTTTTGGGGTCGGAAGGTTTTCTGGGACTTAGTCTCTGGAGCAACATTTCTGAAGCTCGGCACGAGCAACCACGCACGTGTCTTATATCTCCGTAAGTAAGTGTCTGACGGTCTTGGACACCTTTAGCAAAAAGTTGCGTATAACCATCCTCGTCAATACTCTCGAACACTGTAACTCGATCCGACCACTCCTTGGTACACTTTTGTGGGTTGCCAGTTTCGGTTGGGACTTAGTCTCTGGAGACCAAATTCTGAAGCTCGGCGTGGGTACCGACTTTTCGTGTACGTCCGAGGGCCTCGACCGCCCCGAGAACCCGGACCTTCAGGATTTTGGCCATTAATGGGGGTGCACAAAAGTGTTCGTAATCAACCTCGGATTGTACTTTTCATCATCTAGGGGCACCGTAGGGACCGAAAAAAGTGGTTTCGCATGATAGTCCACCTCGACCCATGTCGACCCTTGCGCGACCCCGACCTTCAGGATTTTGCTCTACGGAAGGGGGTCTACTTGTGCGCAACCCCGACCTTCAGGATTTTGCTCTACGGAAGGGGGTGCACAAAAGTGTTCGTAATCAACCTCGGATTGTACTTTTCATCATCTAGGGGCACCGTAGGGACCGAAAAAAGTGGTTTCGCATGATAGTCCACCTCGACCCATGTCGACCCTTGCGCGACCCCGACCTTCAGGATTTTGCTCTACGGAAGGGGGTGCACAAAAGTGTTCGTAATCAACCTCGGATTGTACTTTTCATCATCTAGGGGCACCGTAGGGACCGAAAAAAGTGGTTTCGCATGATAGTCCACCTCGACCCATGTCGACCCTTGCGCGACCCCGACCTTCAGGATTTTGCTCTACGGAAGGGGGTGCACAAAAGTGTTCGTAATCAACCTCGGATTGTACTTTTCATCATCTAGGGGCACCGTAGGGACCGAAAAAAGTGGTTTCGCATGATAGTCCACCTCGACCCATGTCGACCCTTGCGCGACCCCGACCTTCAGGATTTTGCTCTACGGAAGGGGGTCTACTTGTGCGCAACCCCGACCTTCAGGATTTTGCTCTACGGAAGGGGGTGCACAAAAGTGTTCGTAATCAACCTCGGATTGTACTTTTCATCATCTAGGGGCACCGTAGGGACCGAAAAAAGTGGTTTCGCATGATAGTCCACCTCGACCCATGTCGACCCTTGCGCGACCCCGACCTTCAGGATTTTGCTCTACGGAAGGGGGTGCACAAAAGTGTTCGTAATCAACCTCGGATTGTACTTTTCATCATCTAGGGGCACCGTAGGGACCGAAAAAAGTGGTTTCGCATGATAGTCCACCTCGACCCATGTCGACCCTTGCGCGACCCCGACCTTCAGGATTTTGCTCTACGGAAGGGGGTCTACTTGTGCGCAACCCCGACCTTCAGGATTTTGCTCTACGGAAGGGGGTGCACAAAAGTGTTCGTAATCAACCTCGGATTGTACTTTTCATCATCTAGGGGCACCGTAGGGACCGAAAAAAGTGGTTTCGCATGATAGTCCACCTCGACCCATGTCGACCCTTGCGCGACCCCGACCTTCAGGATTTTGCTCTACGGAAGGGGGTCGACTTGTGCGCAACCCCGACCTTCAGGATTTTGCTCTACGGAAGGGGGTGCACAAAAGTGTTCGTAATCAACCTCGGATTGTACTTTTCATCATCTAGGGGCACCGTAGGGACCGAAAAAAGTGGTTTCGCATGATAGTCCACCTCGACCCATGTCGACCCTTGCGCGACCCCGACCTTCAGGATTTTGCTCTACGGAAGGGGGTGCACAAAAGTGTTCGTAATCAACCTCGGATTGTACTTTTCATCATCTAGGGGCACCGTAGGGACCGAAAAAAGTGGTTTCGCATGATAGTCCACCTCGACCCATGTCGACCCTTGCGCGACCCCGACCTTCAGGATTTTGCTCTACGGAAGGGGGTGCACAAAAGTGTTCGTAATCAACCTCGGATTGTACTTTTCATCATCTAGGGGCACCGTAGGGACCGAAAAAAGTGGTTTCGCATGATAGTCCACCTCGACCCATGTCGACCCTTGCGCGACCCCGACCTTCAGGATTTTGCTCTACGGAAGGGGGTCTACTTGTGCGCAACCCCGACCTTCAGGATTTTGCTCTACGGAAGGGGGTGCACAAAAGTGTTCGTAATCAACCTCGGATTGTACTTTTCATCATCTAGGGGCACCGTAGGGACCGAAAAAAGTGGTTTCGCATGATAGTCCACCTCGACCCATGTCGACCCTTGCGCGACCCCGACCTTCAGGATTTTGCTCTACGGAAGGGGGTGCACAAAAGTGTTCGTAATCAACCTCGGATTGTACTTTTCATCATCTAGGGGCACCGTAGGGACCGAAAAAAGTGGTTTCGCATGATAGTCCACCTCGACCCATGTCGACCCTTGCGCGACCCCGACCTTCAGGATTTTGCTCTACGGAAGGGGGTCTACTTGTGCGCAACCCCGACCTTCAGGATTTTGCTCTACGGAAGGGGGTGCACAAAAGTGTTCGTAATCAACCTCGGATTGTACTTTTCATCATCTAGGGGCACCGTAGGGACCGAAAAAAGTGGTTTCGCATGATAGTCCACCTCGACCCATGTCGACCCTTGCGCGACCCCGACCTTCAGGATTTTGCTCTACGGAAGGGGGTGCACAAAAGTGTTCGTAATCAACCTCGGATTGTACTTTTCATCATCTAGGGGCACCGTAGGGACCGAAAAAAGTGGTTTCGCATGATAGTCCACCTCGACCCATGTCGACCCTTGCGCGACCCCGACCTTCAGGATTTTGCTCTACGGAAGGGGGTCTACTTGTGCGCAACCCCGACCTTCAGGATTTTGCTCTACGGAAGGGGGTGCACAAAAGTGTTCGTAATCAACCTCGGATTGTACTTTTCATCATCTAGGGGCACCGTAGGGACCGAAAAAAGTGGTTTCGCATGATAGTCCACCTCGACCCATGTCGACCCTTGCGCGACCCCGACCTTCAGGATTTTGCTCTACGGAAGGGGGTCGACTTGTGCGCAACCCCGACCTTCAGGATTTTGCTCTACGGAAGGGGGTGCACAAAAGTGTTCGTAATCAACCTCGGATTGTACTTTTCATCATCTAGGGGCACCGTAGGGACCGAAAAAAGTGGTTTCGCATGATAGTCCACCTCGACCCATGTCGACCCTTGCGCGACCCCGACCTTCAGGATTTTGCTCTACGGAAGGGGGTGCACAAAAGTGTTCGTAATCAACCTCGGATTGTACTTTTCATCATCTAGGGGCACCGTAGGGACCGAAAAAAGTGGTTTCGCATGATAGTCCACCTCGACCCATGTCGACCCTTGCGCGACCCCGACCTTCAGGATTTTGCTCTACGGAAGGGGGTCGACTTGTGCGCAACCCCGACCTTCAGGATTTTGCTCTACGGAAGGGGGTGCACAAAAGTGTTCGTAATCAACCTCGGATTGTACTTTTCATCATCTAGGGGCACCGTAGGGACCGAAAAAAGTGGTTTCGCATGATAGTCCACCTCGACCCATGTCGACCCTTGCGCGACCCCGACCTTCAGGATTTTGCTCTACGGAAGGGGGTGCACAAAAGTGTTCGTAATCAACCTCGGATTGTACTTTTCATCATCTAGGGGCACCGTAGGGACCGAAAAAAGTGGTTTCGCATGATAGTCCACCTCGACCCATGTCGACCCTTGCGCGACCCCGACCTTCAGGATTTTGCTCTACGGAAGGGGGTCGTGTTGTGCGCAACCCCGACCTTCAGGATTTTGCTCTACGGAAGGGGGTGCACAAAAGTGTTCGTAATCAACCTCGGATTGTACTTTTCATCATCTAGGGGCACCGTAGGGACCGAAAAAAGTGGTTTCGCATGATAGTCCACCTCGACCCATGTCGACCCTTGCGCGACCCCGACCTTCAGGATTTTGCTCTACGGAAGGGGGTCTACTTGTGCGCAACCCCGACCTTCAGGATTTTGCTCTACGGAAGGGGGTGCACAAAAGTGTTCGTAATCAACCTCGGATTGTACTTTTCATCATCTAGGGGCACCGTAGGGACCGAAAAAAGTGGTTTCGCATGATAGTCCACCTCGACCCATGTCGACCCTTGCGCGACCCCGACCTTCAGGATTTTGCTCTACGGAAGGGGGTCTACTTGTGCGCAACCCCGACCTTCAGGATTTTGCTCTACGGAAGGGGGTGCACAAAAGTGTTCGTAATCAACCTCGGATTGTACTTTTCATCATCTAGGGGCACCGTAGGGACCGAAAAAAGTGGTTTCGCATGATAGTCCACCTCGACCCATGTCGACCCTTGCGCGACCCCGACCTTCAGGATTTTGCTCTACGGAAGGGGGTCGACTTGTGCGCAACCCCGACCTTCAGGATTTTGCTCTACGGAAGGGGGTGCACAAAAGTGTTCGTAATCAACCTCGGATTGTACTTTTCATCATCTAGGGGCACCGTAGGGACCGAAAAAAGTGGTTTCGCATGATAGTCCACCTCGACCCATGTCGACCCTTGCGCGACCCCGACCTTCAGGATTTTGCTCTACGGAAGGGGGTCTACTTGTGCGCAACCCCGACCTGCAGGATTTTGCTCTACGGAAGGGGGTGCACAAAAGTGTTCGTAATCAACCTCGGATTGTACTTTTCATCATCTAGGGGCACCGTAGGGACCGAAAAAAGTGGTTTCGCATGATAGTCCACCTCGACCCATGTCGACCCTTGCGCGACCCCGACCTTCAGGATTTTGCTCTACGGAAGGGGGTGCACACTTGTGCGACCCCGACCTTCAGGATTTTGCTCTACGGAAGGGGGTGCACAAAAGTGTTCGTAATCAACCTCGGATTGTACTTTTCATCATCTAGGGGCACCGTAGGGACCGAAAAAAGTGGTTTCGCATGATAGTCCACCTCGACCCATGTCGACCCTTGCGCGACCCCGACCTTCAGGATTTTGCTCTACGGAAGGGGTCTACCCTTGCGCGACCCCGACCTTCAGGATTTTGCTCTACGGAAGGGGGTGCACAAAAGTGTTCGTATTCAACCTCGGATTGTACTTTTCATCATCTAGGGGCACCGTAGGGACCGAAAAAAGTGGTTTCGCATGATAGTCCACCTCGACCCATGTCGACCCTTGCGCGACCCCGACCTTCAGGATTTTGCTCTACGGAAGGGGGTGCACAAAAGTGTTCGTAATCAACCTCGGATTGTACTTTTCATCATCTAGGGGCACCGTAGGGACCGAAAAAAGTGGTTTCGCATGATAGTCCACCTCGACCCATGTCGACCCTTGCGCGACCCCGACCTTCAGGATTTTGCTCTACGGAAGGGGGTCGACTTGTGCGCAACCCCGACCTTCAGGATTTTGCTCTACGGAAGGGGGTGCACAAAAGTGTTCGTAATCAACCTCGGATTGTACTTTTCATCATCTAGGGGCACCGTAGGGACCGAAAAAAGTGGTTTCGCATGATAGTCCACCTCGACCCATGTCGACCCTTGCGCGACCCCGACCTTCAGGATTTTGCTCTACGGAAGGGGGTGCACACTTGTGCGACCCCGACCTTCAGGATTTTGCTCTACGGAAGGGGGTGCACAAAAGTGTTCGTAATCAACCTCGGATTGTACTTTTCATCATCTAGGGGCACCGTAGGGACCGAAAAAAGTGGTTTCGCATGATAGTCCACCTCGACCCATGTCGACCCTTGCGCGACCCCGACCTTCAGGATTTTGCTCTACGGAAGGGGGTCGACTTGTGCGCAACCCCGACCTTCAGGATTTTGCTCTACGGAAGGGGGTGCACAAAAGTGTTCGTAATCAACCTCGGATTGTACTTTTCATCATCTAGGGGCACCGTAGGGACCGAAAAAAGTGGTTTCGCATGATAGTCCACCTCGACCCATGTCGACCCTTGCGCGACCCCGACCTTCAGGATTTTGCTCTACGGAAGGGGGTGCACAAAAGTGTTCGTAATCAACCTCGGATTGTACTTTTCATCATCTAGGGGCACCGTAGGGACCGAAAAAAGTGGTTTCGCATGATAGTCCACCTCGACCCATGTCGACCCTTGCGCGACCCCGACCTTCAGGATTTTGCTCTACGGAAGGGGGTCTACTTGTGCGCAACCCCGACCTTCAGGATTTTGCTCTACGGAAGGGGGTGCACAAAAGTGTTCGTAATCAACCTCGGATTGTACTTTTCATCATCTAGGGGCACCGTAGGGACCGAAAAAAGTGGTTTCGCATGATAGTCCACCTCGACCCATGTCGACCCTTGCGCGACCCCGACCTTCAGGATTTTGCTCTACGGAAGGGGGTCGACTTGTGCGCAACCCCGACCTTCAGGATTTTGCTCTACGGAAGGGGGTGCACAAAAGTGTTCGTAATCAACCTCGGATTGTACTTTTCATCATCTAGGGGCACCGTAGGGACCGAAAAAAGTGGTTTCGCATGATAGTCCACCTCGACCCATGTCGACCCTTGCGCGACCCCGACCTTCAGGATTTTGCTCTACGGAAGGGGGTCGACTTGTGCGCAACCCCGACCTTCAGGATTTTGCTCTACGGAAGGGGGTGCACAAAAGTGTTCGTAATCAACCTCGGATTGTACTTTTCATCATCTAGGGGCACCGTAGGGACCGAAAAAAGTGGTTTCGCATGATAGTCCACCTCGACCCATGTCGACCCTTGCGCGACCCCGACCTTCAGGATTTTGCTCTACGGAAGGGGGTGCACACTTGTGCGACCCCGACCTTCAGGATTTTGCTCTCAGAAGGGGGTGCACAAAAGTGTTCGTAATCAACCTCGGATTGTACTTTTCATCATCTAGGGGCACCGTAGGGACCGAAAAAAGTGGTTTCGCATGATAGTCCACCTCGACCCATGTCGACCCTTGCGCGACCCCGACCTTCAGGATTTTGCTCTACGGAAGGGGGTGCACACTTGTGCGACCCCGACCTTCAGGATTTTGCTCTACGGAAGGGGGTGCACAAAAGTGTTCGTAATCAACCTCGGATTGTACTTTTCATCATCTAGGGGCACCGTAGGGACCGAAAAAAGTGGTTTCGCATGATAGTCCACCTCGACCCATGTCGACCCTTGCGCGATCCCGACCTTCAGGATTTTGCTCTACGGAAGGGGGTGCACAAAAGTGTTCGTAATCAACCTCGGATTGTACTTTTCATCATCTAGGGGCACCGTAGGGACCGAAAAAAGTGGTTTCGCATGATAGTCCACCTCGACCCATGTCGACCCTTGCGCGACCCCGACCTTCAGGATTTTGCTCTACGGAAGGGGGTCTACTTGTGCGCAACCCCGACCTTCAGGATTTTGCTCTACGGAAGGGGGTGCACAAAAGTGTTCGTAATCAACCTCGGATTGTACTTTTCATCATCTAGGGGCACCGTAGGGACCGAAAAAAGTGGTTTCGCATGATAGTCCACCTCGACCCATGTCGACCCTTGCGCGACCCCGACCTTCAGGATTTTGCTCTACGGAAGGGGGTGCACACTTGTGCGCAACCCCAACCTTCAGGATTTTGCTCTACGGAAGGGGGTGCACAAAAGTGTTCGTAATCAACCTCGGATTGTACTTTTCATCATCTAGGGGCACCGTAGGGACCGAAAAAAGTGGTTTCGCATGATAGTCCACCTCGACCCATGTCGACCCTTGCGCGACCCCGACCTTCAGGATTTTGCTCTACGGAAGGGGGTCGACTTGTGCGCAACCCCGACCTTCAGGATTTTGCTCTACGGAAGGGGGTGCACAAAAGTGTTCGTAATCAACCTCGGATTGTACTTTTCATCATCTAGGGGCACCGTAGGGACCGAAAAAAGTGGTTTCGCATGATAGTCCACCTCGACCCATGTCGACCCTTGCGCGACCCCGACCTTCAGGATTTTGCTCTACGGAAGGGGGTGCACAAAAGTGTTCGTAATCAACCTCGGATTGTACTTTTCATCATCTAGGGGCACCGTAGGGACCGAAAAAAGTGGTTTCGCATGATAGTCCACCTCGACCCATGTCGACCCTTGCGCGACCCCGACCTTCAGGATTTTGCTCTACGGAAGGGGGTCGACTTGTGCGCAACCCCGACCTTCAGGATTTTGCTCTACGGAAGGGGGTGCACAAAAGTGTTCGTAATCAACCTCGGATTGTACTTTTCATCATCTAGGGGCACCGTAGGGACCGAAAAAAGTGGTTTCGCATGATAGTCCACCTCGACCCATGTCGACCCTTGCGCGACCCCGACCTTCAGGATTTTGCTCTACGGAAGGGGTCCTCTCTGTACAAGGTTTAGGGGTACATTTTCACCCAAAAACCACTATCGCTCATCCGAAACAACTCCTCGACATGTGTCTTCTCTGTGAATTTGGCCCCGATCTGACGAGTAGTTTTCGAGATATGCCCCTCTGAAGGTACATATTGGGACTTAGCCGATTTTCACCCATTGCGGTGTCTATGGGGTGTTGGGAATCGCTCTACCGACCAGCCGGTTGGAGATATCGATTCCCGGTCTTCGGCGCGTTTGCTCAACTCCGTAATGCCTACTTTTCGTCCATACACACAACACCTCGCAGAGTTCTCCTTCTGCCAGATATAGCGCGTGCCCCTTTGTTCGTGCACCATTTTGGCCCGTTTTTCGCACATTGCCTCGAAACCATGTGTCCGACGGTTTTGCGTCCCAGGTACCGATGTTAGAACACCACCGTGGCTAACTTTCGTCCATATACGCCAACTCCGTGCAATGTCTCCATCACCCTGTTTTTGGGTGAAAACCCATTTCTGGGACTTAGCCGATTTTCACCCATTGCGGTGTCTATGGGGTGTTGGGAATCGCTCTACCGACCAGCCGGTTGGAGATATCGATTCCCGGTCTTCGGCGCGTTTGCTCAACTCCGTAATGCCTACTTTTCGTCCATACACACAACACCTCGCAGAGTTCTCCTTCTGCCAGATATAGCGCGTGCCCCTTTGTTCGTGCACCATTTTGGCCCGTTTTTCGCACATTGCCTCGAAACCATGTGTCCGACGGTTTTGCGTCCCAGGTACCGATGTTAGAACACCACCGTGGCTAACTTTCGTCCATATACGCCAACTCCGTGCAATGTCTCCATCACCCTGTTTTTGGGTGAAAACCCATTTCTGGGACTTAGCCGATTTTCACCCATTGCGGTGTCTATGGGGTGTTGGGAATCGCTCTACCGACCAGCCGGTTGGAGATATCGATTTGCGGTCTTCGGCGCGTTTGCTCAACTCCGTAATGCCTACTTTTCGTCCATACACACAACACCTCGCAGAGTTCTCCTTCTGCCAGATATAGCGCGTGCCCCTTTGCTCGTGCACCGTTTTGGCCCGTTTTTCGCACATTGCCTCGAAACCATGCGTGCGACGGTTTGGCGTCCCAAGTACCGATGTTAGAACACCACCGTGGCTAACTTTCGTCCATATTTGCCAACTCCGTGCAATGCCTCCATCACCCTGATTTTGGGTGAAAACCCATTTCTGGGACTTAGCCGATTTTCACCCATTGCGGTGTCTATGGGGTGTTGGGAATCGCTCTACCGACCAGCCGGTTAGAGATATCGATTCCCGGTCTTCGGCGCGTTTGCTCAACTCCGTAATGCCTACTTTTCGTCCATACACACAACACCTCGCAGAGTTCTCCTTCTGCCAGATATAGCGCGTGCCCCTTTGTTCGTGCACCATTTTTGCCCGTTTTTCGCACATTGCCTCGAAACCATGCGTCCGACGCTTTTGCGTCCCATGTACCGATGTTAGAACACCACCGTGGCTAACTTTCGTTCATATACGCCAACTCCGTGCAATGTCTCCATCACCCTGTTTTTGGGTGAAAACCCATTTCTGGGACTTAGCCGATTTTCACCCATTGCGGTGTCTATGGGGTGTTGGGAATCGCTCTACCGACCAGCCGGTTGGGGATATCGATTCCCGGTCTTCGGCGCGTTTGCTCAACTCCGTAATGCCTACTTTTCGTCCATACACACAACACCTCGCAGAGTTCTCCTTCTGCCAGATATAGCGCGTGCCCCTTTGTTCGTGCACCGTTTTGGCCCGTTTTTCGCACATCGCTTCGAAACCATGCGTCCGACGGTTTTGCTACCCATGTACCGATGTTAGAACACCACCGTGGCTAACTTTCGTCCATATACGCCAAACTTCTCAGACACCTCCATCCGAGAGTATTTCGTGTTTTCCCATATATTGCATACTGCCAGGGGTTTTCTTCCATACAACTTTCAATGTTCTGTAAAACACCCGCGCATCGTCCGATTGGACTGAAACTGCTCCGGCGCGCTCTCTGCCGTGCTACAACTCTGCGCAAACCATCAAAACCTCGATGCCTGCGTGCGCACCTAGCCATCTGAACTCCGTACACTCTGGCTTAACAGGCCTCTTAGCCCGTTACAACATGGCTAACCCACTGGTAACCGGTAACCGTCACTCGTCCAATGTGGTCCATCACCCGTGCAAGCTGTTTCGCGTGCTTGCGCTTGCTCCGTGAGCAATCCCGCATGCATTCGGTTGTCTTCCAACAGCGTGTTCGTCTCGCAACAATCTCCTCCGTGTGTACGCCTGGTGCTATGCAACTAGTTGAAATTTTTCGGGAAGTCAAGTTTTGGGACTTGTACTTTTTTTCAACATTAAATGCAGCTTTTCGCACACCATAGCAACTCGGGCTTCGACTTTCGGGACTTGGTGCTTTTCGCGGATCAAGCCCAATGGACTTGACCCGCTAAAGCTCACCTCCTCTCTATCGCTCCATTCGGGTAGCTATGGTGCACCCCAGCCAGTAGCGCACATGCACCCCATGTCTGGGGCACAAGCACACCACCCACTAGGACACACCACAACAGCAGCACACCCTTCTGCACAAAGCACCACGTGTGTGCAGCGTCGCCTTACCCAAGCGACTTGCGGCACCTTGCAGGAGCAAGCTCCCACAGGTGGCGCGCAGCCGGTGTGTGACTCCCGCACACTCCCGACTAGGTGGTACCATCATCACCATGGCACGCACCCAGGCACCTGCACCTGCTGCAGGTACCTTACGCACACGCGTGATGACCCCCGTGTGGAGGGCCGGTGGATTCCCGGTGGGTGCAAGTCACTCTACTCCGAGCCCTGGGACAGCTTCCCAGGGTGTTTTCCATGTACCACTAACCCTTGGTTGGACACCTCTTGGCTACTTGACCCCTTTCCCGGTGGGTGCAAGTCACCGTGCGGAACCTTTCGGCCGCTCTCCCTAGGACTGTGTTGCAGGCAAGCACAGTGGTTCCGCGACCTAGAGACAGCGGCATCCCTTGTTACTACTACTCCGAGCCCTGGGACACCTCCCCAGGGTGTTTTCCATGTACCACTAGCCTCTGGTTGACCATCGGTGGTGGTAGGTGATTTCACCCAAAAGCACCCTAGGTCACCGTTCCGACCACCCAGCTACCGTTAAAACGCCTCCGGACACCAAGACACACCTTCCCGGTACCAGAACCAGTCGTAGTTGCCGTCACCCAAATTTCATACAACCGTCACCCACGGGCCGAAACACCTTGCCACTACATGAGTCTAGTATTAGGTCCTAGGGTCTCTTTTCGACAACTCCCGACCTCCCTGATATCGAATCGTCAGTTTACATGAGGAGGCTAAACTTTCTATGACGACTCAGTACAACCATACCCCCCTATAATAGTGAAATGTCAAATTCTAGGGCTTTTTGGCCATGGAAAATTCTGAAGCTCGGCACGAGCAAACATGACCCATGCTTGTATCTCCGAAACTATGAGTCTGACAGTTTTGCACCCTTCTGCGGAAAGTTGTGTTTAGTTAAGCCTAAAAAGTCAGTAGAACACCACGAAACGATCCGACCACTCCTTCGACCTGTTTTGGGGTTTTGCAGTTTTCCATGGGGTATTTTGTATGGGGAAAACCGACCCCTGCCCGTATCTCCGTACCTAAGCGTCTGACGGTCTTGGACCCCTTTAGGTAAAAGTTGCATACCGTCGAGCTGAACATTTCACTAGAACATCGCGAAACGATCCGACGACTCCTTCTGGGAGTTTTTGGGGTCCGAAGGTTTTCTGGGACTTAGTCTCTGGAGCAACATTTCTGAAGCTCGGCACGGGCAACCACGCACGTGTCTTATATCTCCGTAAGTAAGGGTCTGACGGTCTTGGACACCTTTAGCAAAAAGTTGCGTCTTATCGAATGGAACATTTCACTAGAACACCACGAAACGATCCGACCACTCCTTCGACCTGTTTTTGGGTTTTGCAGTTTTCCATGGGGTATTTTGTATGGGGAAAACCGACCCATGCCCGTATCTCCGTACCTAAGCGTCTGACGGTCTTGAACCCCTTAAGGTAAAAGTTGCATTTCGTCGAGCTGAACATTTCACTAGAACATCGCGAAACGATCCGACGACTCCTTCTGGGAGTTTTTGGGGTCGGAAGGTTTTCTGGGACTTAGTCTCTGGAGCAACATTTCTGAAGCTCGGCACGAGCAACCACGCACGTGTCTTATATCTCCGTAAGTAAGGGTCTGACGGTCTTGGACACCTTTAGCAAAAAGTTGCGCCCTATCGAATGGAACATTTCACTAGAACACCACGAAACGATCCGACCACTCCTTCGACCTGTTTTGGGGTTTTGCAGTTTTCCATGGGGTATTTTGTATGGGGAAAACCGACCCATGCCCGTATCTCCGTACCTAAGCGTCTGACGGTCTTGGACCCCTTTAGGTAAAAGTTGCATTCCGTCGAGCTGAACATTTCACTAGAACATCGCGAAACGATCCGACGCCTCCTTCTGGGAGTTTTTGGGGTCGGAAGGTTTTCTGGGACTTAGTCTCTGGAGCAACATTTCTGAAGCTCGGCACGAGCAACCACGCACGTGTCTTATATCTCCGTAAGTAAGGGTCTGACGGTCTTGGACACCTTTAGCAAAAAGTTGCGCCCTATCGAATGAAACATTTCACTAGAACATCACGAAACGATCCGACCACTCCTTCGACCTGTTTTTGGGTTTTGCAGTTTTCCATGGGGTATTTTGTATGGGGAAAACCGACCCATGCCCGTATCTCCGTACCTAAGCGTCTGACGGTCTTGGACCCCTTTAGGTAAAAGTTGCATTTCGTCGAGCTGAACATTTTACTAGAACATCGCGAAACGATCCGACGACTCCTTCTGGGAGTTTTTGGGGTCGGAAGGTTTTCTGGGACTTAGTCTCTGGAGCAACATTTCTGAAGCTCGGCACGAGCAACCACGCACGTGTCTTATATCTCCGTAAGTAAGGGTCTGACGGTCTTGGACACCTTTAGCAAAAAGTTGCGCCCTATCGAATGGAACATTTCACTAGAACACCACGAAACGATCCGACCACTCCTTCGACCTGTTTTGGAGTTTTGCAGTTTTCCATGGGGTATTTTGTATGGGGAAAACCGACCCATGCCCGTATCTCCGTACCTAAGCGTCTGACGGTCTTGGACCCCTTTAGGTAAAAGTTGCATTTCGTCGAGCTGAACATTTCACTAGAACATCGCGAAACGATCCGACGCCTCCTTCTGGGAGTTTTTGGGGTCGGAAGGTTTTCTGGGACTTAGTCTCTGGAGCAACATTTCTGAAGCTCGGCACGAGCAACCACGCACGTGTCTTATATCTCCGTAAGTAAGTGTCTGACGGTCTTGGACACCTTTAGCAAAAAGTTGCGTATAACCATCCTCGTCAATACTCTCGAACACTGTAACTCGATCCGACCACTCCTTGGTACACTTTTGTGGGTTGCCAGTTTCGGTTGGGACTTAGTCTCTGGAGACCAAATTCTGAAGCTCGGCGTGGGTACCGACTTTTCGTGTACGTCCGAGGGCCTCGACCGCCCCGAGAACCCGGACCTTCAGGATTTTGGCCATTATTGGGGGTGCACAAAAGTGTTCGTAATCAACCTCGGATTGTACTTTTCATCATCTAGGGGCACCGTAGGGACCGAAAAAAGTGGTTTCGCATGATAGTCCACCTCGACCCATGTCGACCCTTGCGCGACCCCGACCTTCAGGATTTTGCTCTACGGAAGGGGGTCTACTTGTGCGCAACCCCGACCTTCAGGATTTTGCTCTACGGAAGGGGGTGCACAAAAGTGTTCGTAATCAACCTCGGATTGTACTTTTCATCATCTAGGGGCACCGTAGGGACCGAAAAAAGTGGTTTCGCATGATAGTCCACCTCGACCCATGTCGACCCTTGCGCGACCCCGACCTTCAGGATTTTGCTCTACGGAAGGGGGTGCACAAAAGTGTTCGTAATCAACCTCGGATTGTACTTTTCATCATCTAGGGGCACCGTAGGGACCGAAAAAAGTGGTTTCGCATGATAGTCCACCTCGACCCATGTCGACCCTTGCGCGACCCCGACCTTCAGGATTTTGCTCTACGGAAGGGGGTGCACAAAAGTGTTCGTAATCAACCTCGGATTGTACTTTTCATCATCTAGGGGCACCGTAGGGACCGAAAAAAGTGGTTTCGCATGATAGTCCACCTCGACCCATGTCGACCCTTGCGCGACCCCGACCTTCAGGATTTTGCTCTACGGAAGGGGGTCTACTTGTGCGCAACCCCGACCTTCAGGATTTTGCTCTACGGAAGGGGGTGCACAAAAGTGTTCGTAATCAACCTCGGATTGTACTTTTCATCATCTAGGGGCACCGTAGGGACCGAAAAAAGTGGTTTCGCATGATAGTCCACCTCGACCCATGTCGACCCTTGCGCGACCCCGACCTTCAGGATTTTGCTCTACGGAAGGGGGTGCACAAAAGTGTTCGTAATCAACCTCGGATTGTACTTTTCATCATCTAGGGGCACCGTAGGGACCGAAAAAAGTGGTTTCGCATGATAGTCCACCTCGACCCATGTCGACCCTTGCGCGACCCCGACCTTCAGGATTTTGCTCTACGGAAGGGGGTCTACTTGTGCGCAACCCCGACCTTCAGGATTTTGCTCTACGGAAGGGGGTGCACAAAAGTGTTCGTAATCAACCTCGGATTGTACTTTTCATCATCTAGGGGCACCGTAGGGACCGAAAAAAGTGGTTTCGCATGATAGTCCACCTCGACCCATGTCGACCCTTGCGCGACCCCGACCTTCAGGATTTTGCTCTACGGAAGGGGGTGCACAAAAGTGTTCGTAATCAACCTCGGATTGTACTTTTCATCATCTAGGGGCACCGTAGGGACCGAAAAAAGTGGTTTCGCATGATAGTCCACCTCGACCCATGTCGACCCTTGCGCGACCCCGACCTTCAGGATTTTGCTCTACGGAAGGGGGTCTACTTGTGCGCAACCCCGACCTTCAGGATTTTGCTCTACGGAAGGGGGTGCACAAAAGTGTTCGTAATCAACCTCGGATTGTACTTTTCATCATCTAGGGGCACCGTAGGGACCGAAAAAAGTGGTTTCGCATGATAGTCCACCTCGACCCATGTCGACCCTTGCGCGACCCCGACCTTCAGGATTTTGCTCTACGGAAGGGGGTCGACTTGTGCGCAACCCCGACCTTCAGGATTTTGCTCTACGGAAGGGGGTGCACAAAAGTGTTCGTAATCAACCTCGGATTGTACTTTTCATCATCTAGGGGCACCGTAGGGACCGAAAAAAGTGGTTTCGCATGATAGTCCACCTCGACCCATGTCGACCCTTGCGCGACCCCGACCTTCAGGATTTTGCTCTACGGAAGGGGGTGCACAAAAGTGTTCGTAATCAACCTCGGATTGTACTTTTCATCATCTAGGGGCACCGTAGGGACCGAAAAAAGTGGTTTCGCATGATAGTCCACCTCGACCCATGTCGACCCTTGCGCGACCCCGACCTTCAGGATTTTGCTCTACGGAAGGGGGTCTACTTGTGCGCAACCCCGACCTTCAGGATTTTGCTCTACGGAAGGGGGTGCACACTTGTGCGACCCCGACCTTCAGGATTTTGCTCTACGGAAGGGGGTCTACTTGTGCGCAACCCCGACCTTCAGGATTTTGCTCTACGGAAGGGGGTGCACAAAAGTGTTCGTAATCAACCTCGGATTGTACTTTTCATCATCTAGGGGCACCGTAGGGACCGAAAAAAGTGGTTTCGCATGATAGTCCACCTCGACCCATGTCGACCCTTGCGCGACCCCGACCTTCAGGATTTTGCTCTACGGAAGGGGGTCTACTTGTGCGCAACCCCGACCTTCAGGATTTTGCTCTACGGAAGGGGGTGCACAAAAGTCTTCGTAATCAACCTCGGATTGTACTTTTCATCATCTAGGGGCACCGTAGGGACCGAAAAAAGTGGTTTCGCATGATAGTCCACCTCGACCCATGTCGACCCTTGCGCGACCCCGACCTTCAGGATTTTGCTCTACGGAAGGGGGTCGACTTGTGCGCAACCCCGACCTTCAGGATTTTGCTCTACGGAAGGGGGTGCACAAAAGTGTTCGTAATCATCCTCGGATTGTACTTTTCATCATCTAGGGGCACCGTAGGGACCGAAAAAAGTGGTTTCGCATGATAGTCCACCTCGACCCATGTCGACCCTTGCGCGACCCCGACCTTCAGGATTTTGCTCTACGGAAGGGGGTGCACAAAAGTGTTCGTAATCAACCTCGGATTGTACTTTTCATCATCTAGGGGCACCGTAGGGACCGAAAAAAGTGGTTTCGCATGATAGTCCACCTCGACCCATGTCGACCCTTGCGCGACCCCGACCTTCAGGATTTTGCTCTACGGAAGGGGGTCGACTTGTGCGCAACCCCGACCTTCAGGATTTTGCTCTACGGAAAGGGGTGCACAAAAGTGTTCGTAATCAACCTCGGATTGTACTTTTCATCATCTAGGGGCACCGTAGGGACCGAAAAAAGTGGTTTCGCATGATAGTCCACCTCGACCCATGTCGACCCTTGCGCGACCCCGACCTTCAGGATTTTGCTCTACGGAAGGGGGTGCACAAAAGTGTTCGTAATCAACCTCGGATTGTACTTTTCATCATCTAGGGGCACCGTAGGGACCGAAAAAAGTGGTTTCGCATGATAGTCCACCTCGACCCATGTCGACCCTTGCGCGACCCCGACCTTCAGGATTTTGCTCTACGGAAGGGGGTCTACTTGTGCGCAACCCCGACCTTCAGGATTTTGCTCTACGGAAGGGGGTGCACAAAAGTGTTCGTAATCAACCTCGGATTGTACTTTTCATCATCTAGGGGCACCGTAGGGACCGAAAAAAGTGGTTTCGCATGATAGTCCACCTCGACCCATGTCGACCCTTGCGCGACCCCGACCTTCAGGATTTTGCTCTACGGAAGGGGGTGCACAAAAGTGTTCGTAATCAACCTCGGATTGTACTTTTCATCATCTAGGGGCACCGTAGGGACCGAAAAAAGTGGTTTCGCATGATAGTCCACCTCGACCCATGTCGACCCTTGCGCGACCCCGACCTTCAGGATTTTGCTCTACGGAAGGGGGTCGACTTGTGCGCAACCCCGACCTTCAGGATTTTGCTCTACGGAAGGGGGTGCACAAAAGTGTTCGTAATCAACCTCGGATTGTACTTTTCATCATCTAGGGGCACCGTAGGGACCGAAAAAAGTGGTTTCGCATGATAGTCCACCTCGACCCATGTCGACCCTTGCGCGACCCCGACCTTCAGGATTTTGCTCTACGGAAGGGGGTCCTCTCTGTACAAGGTTTAGGGGTACATTTTCACCCAAAAACCACTATCGCTCAACCGAAACAACTCCTCGACATGTGTCTTCTCTGTGAATTTGGCCCCGATCTGACGAGAAGTTTTCGAGATATGCCCCTCTGAAGGTACATATTGGGACTTAGCCGATTTTCACCCATTGCGGTGTCTATGGGGTGTTGGGAATCGCTCTACCGACCAGCCGGTTGGAGATATCGATTCCCGGTCTTCGGCGCGTTTGCTCAACTCTGTAATGCCTACTTTTCGTCCATACACACAACACCTCGCAGAGTTCTCCTTCTGCCAGATATAGCGCGTGCCCCTTTGTTCGTGCACCATTTTGCCCGTTTTTCGCACATTGCCTCGAAACCATGCGTCCGACGCTTTTGCGTCCCACGTACCGATGTTAGAACACCACCGTGGCTAACTTTCGTCCATATACGCCAAACTTCTCAGACACCTCCATCCGAGAGTATTTCGTGTTTTCCCATATATTGCATACTTCCAGGGGTTTTCTTCCATACAACTTTCAATGTTCTGTAAAACACCCGCGCATCGTCCGATTGGACTGAAACTGCTCCGGCGCGCTCTCTGCCGTGCTACAACTCTGCGCAAACCATCAAAACCTCGATGCCTGCGTGCGCACCTAGCCATCTGAACTCCGTACACTCTGGCTGAACAGGCCTCTTAGCCCGTTACAACATGGCTAACCCACTGGTAACCGGTAACCGTCACTCGTCCAATGTGGTCCATCACCCGTGCAAGCTGTTTCGCGTGCTTGCGCTTGCTCCGTGAGCAATCCCGCGTGCATTCGGTTGTCTTCCAACAGCGTGTTCGTCTCGCAACAATCTCCTCCGTGTGTACGCCTGGTGCTATGCAACTAGTTGAAATTTTTCGGGAAGTCAAGTTTTGGGACTTGTACTTTTTTTCAACATTAAATGCAGCTTTTCGCACACCATAGCAACTCGGGCTTTGACTTTCGGGACTTAGTGCTTTTCGCGGATCAAGCCCAATGGACTCGACCCGCTAAAGCTCACCTCCTCTCTATCGCTCCATTCGGGTAGCTATGGTGCACCCCAGCCAGTAGCGCACATGCACCCCATGTCTGGGGCACAAGCACACCACCCACTAGGACACCCTTTCCCGGTGGGTGCAAGTCACTCTACTCCGAGCCCTGGGACACCTTCCCAGGGTGTTTTCCATGTACCAATAACCCTTGGTTGGACACCTCTTGGCTACTTGACCCCTTTCCCGGTGGGTGCGAGTCACTCTACTCCGAGCCCTGGGACACCTTCCCAGGGTGTTTTCCATGTACTACTAACCCTTGGTTGGACACCTCTTGGCTACTTGATCCCTTTCCCGGTGGGTGCAAGTCACTCTACTCCGAGCCCTTGGACACCTTCCCAGGGTGATTTCCATGTACCACTAACCCTGGGTTGGACACCTCTTGGCTACTTGACCCCTTTCCCGGTGGGTGCAAGTCACCGTGCGGAACCTTTCGGCCGCTCTCCCTAGGACTGTGTTGCAGGCAAGCACAGTGGTTCCGCGACCTAGAGACAGCGGCATCCCTTGTTACTGCTACTCCGAGCCCTGGGACACCTTCCCTGGGTGTTTTCCATGTACCACTAGCCTCTGGTTGACCATCGGTGGAGGTAGTTGATTTCACCCAAAACCACCCTAGGTCACCGTTCCGACCACCCAGCTACCGTTAAAACGCCTCCGGACACCAGGACACACCTTCCCGGTACCAGAACCAGTCGTAGTTGCCGTCACCCAAATTTCATACAACCGTCACCCACGGGCCGAAACACCTTGCCACTACATGAGTCTAGTATTAGGTCCTAGGGTCTCTTTTCGACAACTCCCGACCTCCCTGATATCGAATCGTCAGTTTACATGAGGAGGCTAAACTTTCTATGACGACTCAGTACAACCATACCTCCCTATAATAGTGAAATGTCAAATTCTAGGGCTTTTTGGCCATGGAAAATTCTGAAGCTCGGCACGAGCAAACATGACCCATGCTTGTATCTCCGAAACTATGAGTCTGACAGTTTTGCACCCTTCTGCGGAAAGTTGTGTCTCGGTGAGCCTAAAAAGTCAGTAGAACAACGCGAAACGATCCGACCACTCCTTCGACCTATTTTGGGGTTTTGCAGTTTTCCATGGGGTATTTTGTATGGGGAAAACCGACCCATGCCCGTATCTCCGTACCTAAGCGTCTGACGGTCTTGGACCCCTTTAGGTAAAAGTTGCATTCCGTCGAGCTGAACATTTCACTAGAACATCGCGAAACGATCCGACGCCTCCTTCTGGGAGTTTTTGGGGTCCGAAGGTTTTCTGGGACTTAGTCTCTGGAGCAACATTTCTGAAGCTCGGCACGAACAACCACGCACGTGTCTTATATCTCCGTAAGTAAGGGTCTGACGGTCTTGGACACCTTTAGCAAAAAGTTGCGTCTTATCGAATGGAACATTTCGCTAGAACACCACGAAACGATCCGACCACTCCTTCGACCTGTTTTGGGGTTTTGCAGTTTTCCATGGGGTATTTTGTATGGGGAAAACCGACCCATGCCCGTATCTCCGTACCTAAGCGTCTGACGGTCTTGGACCCCTTTAGGTAAAAGTTGCATTTCGTCGAGCTGAACATTTCACTAGAACATCGCGAAACGATCCGACGACTCCTTCTGGGAGTTTTTGGGGTCCGAAGGTTTTCTGGGACTTAGTCTCTGGAGCAACATTTCTGAAGCTCGGCACGAGCAACCACGCACGTGTCTTATATCTCCGTAAGTAAGGGTCTGACGGTCTTGGACACCTTTAGCAAAAAGTTGCGCCCTATCGAATGGAACATTTCACTAGAACACCACGAAACGATCCGACCACTCCTTCGACCTGTTTTGGGGTTTTGCAGTTTTCCATGGGGTATTTTGTATGGGGAAAACCGACCCATGCCCGTATCTCCGTACCTAAGCGTCTGACGGTCTTGGACCCCTTCAGGTAAAAGTTGCATTCCGTCGAGCTGAACATTTCACTAGAACATCGCGAAACGATCCGACGACTCCTTCTGGGAGTTTTTGGGGTCCGAAGGTTTTCTGGGACTTAGTCTCTGGAGCAACATTTCTGAAGCTCGGCACGAGCAACCACGCACGTGTCTTATATCTCCGTAAGTAAGGGTCTGACGGTCTTGGACACCTTTAGCAAAAAGTTGCGCCCTATCGAATGGAACATTTCACTAGAACACCACGAAACAATCCGACCACTCCTTCGACCTGTTTTTGGGTTTTGCAGTTTTCCGTGGGGTATTTTGTATGGGGAAAACCGACCCATGCCCGTATCTCCGTACCTAAGCGTCTGACGGTCTTGGACCCCTTAAGGTAAAAGTTGCATTCCGTCGAGCTGAACATTTCACTAGAACATCGCGAAACGATCCGACGACTCCTTCTGGGAGTTTTTGGGGTCGGAAGGTTTTCTGGGACTTAGTCTCTGGAGCAACATTTCTGAAGCTCGGCACGAGCAACCACGCACGTGTCTTATATCTCCGTAAGTAAGGGTCTGACGGTCTTGGACACCTTTAGCAAAAAGTTGCGCCCTATCGAATGGAACATTTCACTAGAACACCACGAAACGATCCGACCACTCCTTCGACCTGTTTTGGGGTTTTGCAGTTTTCCATGGGGTATTTTGTATGGGGAAAACCGACCCATGCCCGTATCTCCGTACCTAAGCGTCTGACGGTCTTGGACCCCTTTAGGTAAAAGTTGCATTCCGTCGAGCTGAACATTTCACTAGAACATCGCGAAACGATCCGACGACTCCTTCTGGGAGTTTTTGGGGTCCGAAGGTTTTCTGGGACTTAGTCTCTGGAGCAACATTTCTGAAGCTCGGCACGAGCAACCACGCACGTGTCTTATATCTCCGTAAGTAAGGGTCTGACGGTCTTGGACACCTTTAGCAAAAAGTTGCGCCCTATCGAATGGAACATTTCACTAGAACATCACGAAACGATCCGACCACTCCTTCGACCTGTTTTGGGGTTTTGCAGTTTTCCATGGGGTATTTTGTATGGGGAAAACCGACCCATGCCCGTATCTCCGTACCTAAGCGTCTGACGGTCTTGGACCCCTTTAGGTAAAAGTTGCATTCCGTCGAGCTGATCATTTCACTAGAACATCGCGAAACGATCCGACGACTCCTTCTGGGAGTTTTTGGGGTCCGAAGGTTTTCTGGGACTTAGTCTCTGGAGCAACATTTCTGAAGCTCGGCACGAGCAACCACGCACGTGTCTTATATCTCCGTAAGTAAGGGTCTGACGGTCTTGGACACCTTTAGCAAAAAGTTGCGCACTATCGAATGGAACATTTCACTAGAACACCACGAAACGATCCGACCACTCCTTCGACCTGTTTTTGGGTTTTGCAGTTTTCCATGGGGTATTTTGTATGGGGAAAACCGACCCATGCCCGTATCTCCGTACCTAAGCGTCTGACGGTCTTGGACCCCTTTAGGTAAAAGTTGCATTCCGTCGAGCTGAACATTTCACTAGAACATCGCGAAACGATCCGACGCCTCCTTCTGGGAGTTTTTGGGGTCGGAAGGTTTTCTGGGACTTAGTCTCTGGAGCAACATTTCTGAAGCTCGGCACGAGCAACCACGCACGTGTCTTATATCTCCGTAAGTAAGGGTCTGACGGTCTTGGACACCTTTAGCAAAAAGTTGCGCCCTATCGAATGGAACATTTCACTAGAACATCACGAAACGATCCGACCACTCCTTCGACCTGTTTTGGGGTTTTGCAGTTTTCCATGGGGTATTTTGTATGGGAAAAACCGACCCATGCCCGTATCTCCGTACCTAAGCGTCTGGCGGTCTTGGACCCCTTTAGGTAAAAGTTGCATTCCGTCGAGCTGAACATTTCACTAGAACATCGCGAAACGATCCGACGCCTCCTTCTGGGAGTTTTTGGGGTCCGAAGGTTTTCTGGGACTTAGTCTCTGGAGCAACATTTCTGAAGCTCGGCACGAGCAACCACGCACGTGTCTTATATCTCCGTAAGTAAGGGTCTGACGGTCTTGGACACCTTTAGCAAAAAGTTGCGCCCTATCGAATGGAACATTTCACTAGAACATCACGAAACGATCCGACCACTCCTTCGACCTGTTTTGGGGTTTTGCAGTTTTCCATGGGGTATTTTGTATGGGAAAAACCGACCCATGCCCGTATCTCCGTACCTAAGCGTCTGGCGGTCTTGGACCCCTTTAGGTAAAAGTTGCATTCCGTCGAGCTGAACATTTCACTAGAACATCGCGAAACGATCCGACTACTCCTTCTGGGAGTTTTTGGGGTCGGAAGGTTTTCTGGGACTTAGTCTCTGGAGCAACATTTCTGAAGCTCGGCACGAGCAACCACGCACGTGTCTTATATCTCCGTAAGTAAGGGTCTGACGGTCTTGGACACCTTTAGCAAAAAGTTGCGCCCTATCGAATGGAACATTTCACTAGAACACCACGAAACGATCCGACCACTCCTCCGACCTGTTTTGGGGTTTTGCAGTTTTCCATGGGGTATTTTGTATGGGGAAAACCGACCCATGCCCGTATCTCCGTACCTAAGCGTCTGACGGTCTTGGACCCCTTTAGGTAAAAGTTGCATTTCGTCGAGCTGAACATTTCACTAGAACATCGCGAAACGATCCGACCACTCCTTCTGGGAGTTTTTGGGGTCGACTTGTGCGCAACCCCGACCTTCAGGATTTTGCTCTACGGAAGGGGGTGCACAAAAGTGTTCGTAATCAACCTCGGATTGTACTTTTCATCATCTAGGGGCACCGTAGGGACCGAAAAAAGTGGTTTCGCATGATAGTCCACCTCGACCCATGTCGACCCTTGCGCGACCCCGACCTTCAGGATTTTGCTCTACGGAAGGGGGTGCACAAAAGTGTTCGTAATCAACCTCGGATTGTACTTTTCATCATCTAGGGGCACCGTAGGGACCGAAAAAAGTGGTTTCGCATGATAGTCCACCTCGACCCATGTCGACCCTTGCGCGACCCCGACCTTCAGGATTTTGCTCTACGGAAGGGGGTGCACAAAAGTGTTCGTAATCAACCTCGGATTGTACTTTTCATCATCTAGGGGCACCGTAGGGACCGAAAAAAGTGGTTTCGCATGATAGTCCACCTCGACCCATGTCGACCCTTGCGCGACCCCGACCTTCAGGATTTTGCTCTACGGAAGGGGGTGCACAAAAGTGTTCGTAATCAACCTCGGATTGTACTTTTCATCATCTAGGGGCACCGTAGGGACCGAAAAAAGTGGTTTCGCATGATAGTCCACCTCGACCCATGTCGACCCTTGCGCGACCCCGACCTTCAGGATTTTGCTCTACGGAAGGGGGTGCACACTTGTGCGACCCCGACCTTCAGGATTTTGCTCTACGGAAGGGGGTGCACAAAAGTGTTCGTAATCAACCTCGGATTGTACTTTTCATCATCTAGGGGCACCGTAGGGACCGAAAAAAGTGGTTTCGCATGATAGTCCACCTCGACCCATGTCGACCCTTGCGCGACCCCGACCTTCAGGATTTTGCTCTACGGAAGGGGGTCTACTTGTGCGCAACCCCGACCTTCAGGATTTTGCTCTACGGAAGGGGGTGCACAAAAGTGTTCGTAATCAACCTCGGATTGTACTTTTCATCATCTAGGGGCACCGTAGGGACCGAAAAAAGTGGTTTCGCATGATAGTCCACCTCGACCCATGTCGACCCTTGCGCGACCCCGACCTTCAGGATTTTGCTCTACGGAAGGGGGTCTACTTGTGCGCAACCCCGACCTTCAGGATTTTGCTCTACGGAAGGGGGTGCACAAAAGTGTTCGTAATCAACCTCGGATTGTACTTTTCATCATCTAGGGGCACCGTAGGGACCGAAAAAAGTGGTTTCGCATGATAGTCCACCTCGACCCATGTCGACCCTTGCGCGACCCCGACCTTCAGGATTTTGCTCTACGGAAGGGGGTCTACTTGTGCGCAACCCCGACCTTCAGGATTTTGCTCTACGGAAGGGGGTGCACAAAAGTGTTCGTAATCAACCTCGGATTGTACTTTTCATCATCCAGGGGCACCGTAGGGACCGAAAAAAGTGGTTTCGCATGATAGTCCACCTCGACCCATGTCGACCCTTGCGCGACCCCGACCTTCAGGATTTTGCTCTACGGAAGGGGGTCTACTTGTGCGCAACCCCGACCTTCAGGATTTTGCTCTACGGAAGGGGGTGCACAAAAGTGTTCGTAATCAACCTCGGATTGTACTTTTCATCATCTAGGGGCACCGTAGGGACCGAAAAAAGTGGTTTCGCATGATAGTCCACCTCGACCCATGTCGACCCTTGCGCGACCCCGACCTTCAGGATTTTGCTCTACGGAAGGGGGTCTACTTGTGCGCAACCCCGACCTTCAGGATTTTGCTCTACGGAAGGGGGTGCACAAAAGTGTTCGTAATCAACCTCGGATTGTACTTTTCATCATCTAGGGGCACCGTAGGGACCGAAAAAAGTGGTTTCGCATGATAGTCCACCTCGACCCATGTCGACCCTTGCGCGACCCCGACCTTCAGGATTTTGCTCTACGGAAGGGGGTGCACAAAAGTGTTCGTAATCAACCTCGGATTGTACTTTTCATCATCTAGGGGCACCGTAGGGACCGAAAAAAGTGGTTTCGCATGATAGTCCACCTCGACCCATGTCGACCCTTGCGCGACCCCGACCTTCAGGATTTTGCTCTACGGAAGGGGGTGCACAAAAGTGTTCGTAATCAACCTCGGATTGTACTTTTCATCATCTAGGGGCACCGTAGGGACCGAAAAAAGTGGTTTCGCATGATAGTCCACCTCGACCCATGTCGACCCTTGCGCGACCCCGACCTTCAGGATTTTGCTCTACGGAAGGGGGTGCACAAAAGTGTTCGTAATCAACCTCGGATTGTACTTTTCATCATCTAGGGGCACCGTAGGGACCGAAAAAAGTGGTTTCGCATGATAGTCCACCTCGACCCATGTCGACCCTTGCGCGACCCCGACCTTAAGGATTTTGCTCTACGGAAGGGGGTCTACTTGTGCGCAACCCCGACCTTCAGGATTTTGCTCTACGGAAGGGGGTGCACAAAAGTGTTCGTAATCAACCTCGGATTTTACTTTTCATCATCTAGGGGCACCGTAGGGACCGAAAAAAGTGGTTTCGCATGATAGTCCACCTCGACCCATGTCGACCCTTGCGCGACCCCGACCTTCAGGATTTTGCTCTACGGAAGGGGTCCTCTCTGTACAAGGTTTAGGGGTACATTTTCACCCAAAAACCACTATCGCTCAACCGAAACAACTCCTCGACATGTGTCTTCTCTGTGATTTTGGCCCCGATCTGACGAGTAGTTTTCGAGATATGCCCCTCTGAAGGTACATATTGGGACTTAGCCGATTTTCACCCATTGCGGTGTCTATGGGGTGTTGGGAATCGCTCTACCGACCAGCCGGTTGGAGATATCGATTCCCGGTCTTCGGCGCGTTTGCTCAACTCCGTAATGCCTACTTTTCGTCCATACACACAACACCTCGCAGAGTTCTCCTTCTGCCAGATATAGCGCGTGCCCCTTTGTTCGTGCACCATTTTGGCCCGTTTTTCGCACATTGCCTCGAAACCATGCGTTCGACGGTTTTGCGTCCCAAGCACCGATGTTAGAACACCACCGTGGCTAACTTTCGTCCATATACGCCAACTCCGTGCAATGTCTCCATCACCCTGTTTTTGGGTGAAAACCCATTTCTGGGACTTAGCCGATTTTCACCCATTGCGGTGTCTATGGGGTGTTGGGAATCGCTCTACCGACCAGCCGGTTGGAGATATCGAGTTGCGGTCTTCGGCGCGTTTGCTCAACTCCGTAATGCCTACTTTTCGTCCATACACACAACACCTCGCAGAGTTCTCCTTCTGCCAGATATAGCGCGTGCCCCTTTTTTCGTGCACCGTTTTGGCCCGTTTTTCGCACATTGCTTCGAAACCATGCGTCCGACGGTTTTGCGTCCCAAGTACCGATGTTAGAACACCACCGTGGCTAACTTTCGTCCATATACGCCAACTCCGTGCAATGTCTCCATCACCCTGTTTTTGGGTGAAAACCCATTTCAGGGACTTAGCCGATTTTCACCCATTGCGGTGTCTATGGGGTGTTGGGAATCGCTCTACCGACCAGCCGGTTGGAGATATCGATTCCCGGTCTTTAGCGCGTTTGCTCAACTCCGTAATGCCTACTTTTCGTCCATACACACAACACCTCGCAGAGTTCTCCTTCTGCCAGATATAGCGCGTGCCCCTTTGTTCGTGCACCGTTTTGGCCCGTTTTTCGCACATTGCCTCGAAACCATGCGTCCGACGCTTTTGTGTCCCAAGTAGTGATGTTAGAACACCACCGTGGCTAAGTTTCGTCCATATACGCCAACTCCGTACAATGTCTCCATCACCCTGTTTTTGGGTGAAAACCCATTTCTGGGACTTAGCCGATTTTCACCCATTGCGGTGTCTATGGGGTGTTGGGAATCGCTCTACCGACCAGCCGGTTGGAGATATCGAGTTGCGGTCTTCGGCGCGTTTGCTCAACTCCGTAATGCCTACTTTTCGTCCATACACACAACACCTCGCAGAGTTCTCCTTCTGCCAGATATAGCGCGTGCCCCTTTGTTCGTGCACCATTTTGGCCTGTTTTTCGTACATCGCTTCGAAACCATGCGTCCGACGGTTTTGCGTCCCAAGTACCGATGTTAGAACACCACCGTGGCTAACTTTCGTCCATATACGCCAACTCCGTGCAATGTCTCCATCACCCTGTTTTTGGGTGAAAACCCATTTCTGGGACTTAGCCGATTTTCACCCATTGCGGTGTCTATGGGGTGTTGGGAATCGCTCTACCGACCAGCCGGTTGGAGATATCGAGTTGCGGTCTTCGGCGCGTTTGCTCAACTCCGTAATGCCTACTTTTCGTCCATACACACAACACCTCGCAGAGTTCTCCTTCTGCCAGATATAGCGCGTGCCCCTTTGTTCGTGCACCATTTTGGCCCGTTTTTCGCACATCGCTTCGAAACCATGCGTGCGACGGTTTTGCGTCCCAAGTACCGATGTTAGAACACCACCGTGGCTAACTTTCGTTCATATACGCCAACTCCGTGCAATGTCTCCATCACCCTGTTTTTGGGTGAAAACCCATTTCTGGGACTTAGCCGATTTTCACCCATTGCGGTGTCTATGGGGTGTTGGGAATCGCTCTACCGACCAGCCGGTTGGAGATATCGAGTTGCGGTCTTCGGCGCGTTTGCTCAACTCCGTAATGCCTACTTTTCGTCCATACACACAACACCTCGCAGAGTTCTCCTTCTGCCAGATATAGCGCGTGCCCCTTTGTTCGTGCACCATTTTGGCCTGTTTTTCGTACATCGCTTCGAAACCATGCGTCCGACGGTTTTGCGTCCCAAGTACCGATGTTAGAACACCACCGTGGCTAACTTTCGTCCATATACGCCAACTCCGTGCAATGTCTCCATCACCCTGTTTTTGGGTGAAAACCCATTTCTGGGACTTAGCCGATTTTCACCCATTGCGGTGTCTATGGGGTGTTGGGAATCGCTCTACCGACCAGCCGGTTGGAGATATCGATTCCCGGTCTTTAGCGCGTTTGCTCAACTCCGTAATGCCTACTTTTCGTCCATACACACAACACCTCGCAGAGTTCTCCTTCTGCCAGATATAGCGCGTGCCCCTTTGTTCGTGCACCATTTTGGCCCGTTTTTCGCACATCGCTTCGAAACCATGCGTGCGACGGTTTTGCGTCCCAAGTACCGATGTTAGAACACCACCGTGGCTAACTTTCGTTCATATACGCCAACTCCGTGCAATGTCTCCATCACCCTGTTTTTGGGTGAAAACCCATTTCTGGGACTTAGCCGATTTTCACCCATTGCGGTGTCTATGGGGTGTTGGGAATCGCTCTACCGACCAGCCGGTTGGAGATATCGAGTTGCGGTCTTCGGCGCGTTTGCTCAACTCCGTAATGCCTACTTTTCGTCCATACACACAACACCTCGCAGAGTTCTCCTTCTGCCAGATATAGCGCGTGCCCCTTTGTTCGTGCACCATTTTGGCCCGTTTTTCGCACATTGCCTCGAAACCATGCGTCCGACGGTTTTGCGTCCCAAGTACCGATGTTAGAACACCACCGTGGCTAACTTTCGTCCATATACGCCAACTCCGTGCAATGTCTCCATCACCCTGTTTTTGGGTGAAAACCCATTTCAGGGACATAGCCGATTTTCACCCATTGCGGTTTCTATGGGGTGTTGAGAATCGCTCTACCGACCAGCCGGTTGGAGATATCGATTCCCGGTCTTCGGCGCGTTTGCTCAACTCCGTAATGCCTACTTTTCGTCCATACACACAACACCTCGCAGAGTTCTCCTTCTGCTAGATATAGCGCGTGCCCCTTTGTTCGTGCACCATTTTGCCCGTTTTTCGCACATTGCCTCGAAACCATGCGTCCGACGCTTTTGCGTCCCAAGTAGTGATGTTAGAACACCACCGTGGCTAACTTTCGTCCATATACGCCAACTCCGTGCAATGTCTCCATCACCCTGTTTTTGGGTGAAAACCCATTTCTGGGACTTAGCCGATTTTCACCCATTGCGGTGTCTATGGGGTGTTGGGAATCGCTCTACCGACCAGCCGGTTGGAGATATCGATTCCCGGTCTTCGGCGCGTTTGCTCAACTCCGTAATGCCTACTTTTCGTCCATACACACAACACCTCGCAGAGTTCTCCTTCTGCCAGATATAGCGCGTGCCCCTTTGTTCGTGCACCATTTTGGCCCGTTTTTCGCACATTGCCTCGAAACCATGCGTCCGACGCTTTTGCGTCCCAAGTAGTGATGTTAGAACACCACCGTGGCTAACTTTCGTCCATATACGCCAACTCCGTGCAATGTCTCCATCACCCTGTTTTTGGGTGAAAACCCATTTCTGGGACTTAGCCGATTTTCACCCATTGCGGTGTCTATGGGGTGTTGGGAATCGCTCTACCGACCAGCCGGTTGGAGATATCGATTCCCGGTCTTCGGCGCGTTTGCTCAACTCCGTAATGCCTACTTTTCGTCCATACACACAACACCTCGCAGAGTTCTCCTTCTGCCAGATATAGCGCGTGCCCCTTTGTTCGTGCATCGTTTTGGCCCGTTTTTCGCACATCGCTTCGAAACCATGCGTCCGACGCTTTTGCGTCCCAGGTACCGATGTTAGAACACCACCGTGGCTAACTTTCGTCCATATACGCCAACTCCGTGCAATGTCTCCATCACCCTGTTTTTGGGTGAAAACCCATTTCAGGGACATAGCCCATTTTCACCCATTGCGGTTTCTATGGGGTGTTGGGAATCGCTCTACCGACCAGCCGGTTGGAGATATCGATTCCCGGTCTTCGGCGCGTTTGCTCAACTCCGTAATGCCTACTTTTCGTCCATACACACAACACCTCGCAGAGTTCTCCTTCTGCCAGATATAGCGCGTGCCCCTTTGTTCGTGCACCATTTTTGCCCGTTTTTCGCACATTGCCTCGAAACCATGCGTCCGACGGTTTTGCGTCCCAAGTACCGATGTTAGAACACCACCGTGGCTAACTTTCGTCCATATACGCCAACTCCGTGCAATGTCTCCATCACCCTGTTTTTGGGTGAAAACCCATTTCAGGGACATAGCCGATTTTCACCCATTGCGGTTTCTATGGGGTGTTGAGAATCGCTCTACCGACCAGCCGGTTGGAGATATCGATTCCCGGTCTTCGGCGCGTTTGCTCAACTCCGTAATGCCTACTTTTCGTCCATACACACAACACCTCGCAGAGTTCTCCTTCTGCTAGATATAGCGCGTGCCCCTTTGTTCGTGCACCATTTTGCCCGTTTTTCGCACATTGCCTCGAAACCATGCGTCCGACGCTTTTGCGTCCCAAGTAGTGATGTTAGAACACCACCGTGGCTAACTTTCGTCCATATACGCCAACTCCGTGCAATGTCTCCATCACCCTGTTTTTGGGTGAAAACCCATTTCTGGGACTTAGCCGATTTTCACCCATTGCGGTGTCTATGGGGTGTTGGGAATCGCTCTACCGACCAGCCGGTTGGAGATATCGATTCCCGGTCTTCGGCGCGTTTGCTCAACTCCGTAATGCCTACTTTTCGTCCATACACACAACACCTCGCAGAGTTCTCCTTCTGCCAGATATAGCGCGTGCCCCTTTGTTCGTGCACCATTTTGGCCCGTTTTTCGCACATTGCCTCGAAACCATGCGTCCGACGCTTTTGCGTCCCAAGTAGTGATGTTAGAACACCACCGTGGCTAACTTTCGTCCATATACGCCAACTCCGTGCAATGTCTCCATCACCCTGTTTTTGGGTGAAAACCCATTTCTGGGACTTAGCCGATTTTCACCCATTGCGGTGTCTATGGGGTGTTGGGAATCGCTCTACCGACCAGCCGGTTGGAGATATCGAGTTGCGGTCTTCGGCGCGTTTGCTCAACTCCGTAATGCCTACTTTTCGTCCATACACACAACACCTCGCAGAGTTCTCCTTCTGCCAGATATAGCGCGTGCCCCTTTGTTCGTGCACCATTTTGGCCTGTTTTTCGTACATCGCTTCGAAACCATGCGTCCGACGGTTCTGCGTCCCAAGTACCGATGTTAGAACACCACCGTGGCTAACTTTCGTCCATATACGCCAACTCCGTGCAATGTCTCCATCACCCTGTTTTTGGGTGAAAACCCATTTCAGGGACTTAGCCGATTTTCACCCATTGCGGTGTCTATGGGGTGTTGGGAATCGCTCTACCGACCAGCCGGTTGCAGATATCGATTCCCGGTCTTCGGCGCGTTTGCTTAACTCTGTAATGCCTACTTTTCGTCCATACACACAACACCTCGCAGAGTTCTCCTTCTGCCAGATATAGCGCGTGCCCCTTTGTTCGTGCACCATTTTGGCCCGTTTTTCGCACATCGCTTCGAAACCATGCGTGCGACGGTTTTGCGTCCCAAGTACCGATGTTAGAACACCACCGTGGCTAACTTTCGTTCATATACGCCAACTCCGTGCAATGTCTCCATCACCCTGTTTTTGGGTGAAAACCCATTTCTGGGACTTAGCCGATTTTCACCCATTGCGGTGTCTATGGGGTGTTGGGAATCGCTCTACCGACCAGCCGGTTGGAGATATCGAGTTGCGGTCTTCGGCGCGTTTGCTCAACTCCGTAATGCCTACTTTTCGTCCATACACACAACACCTCGCAGAGTTCTCCTTCTGCCAGATATAGCGCGTGCCCCTTTGTTCGTGCACCATTTTGGCCTGTTTTTCGTACATCGCTTCGAAACCATGCGTCCGACGGTTTTGCGTCCCAAGTACCGATGTTAGAACACCACCGTGGCTAACTTTCGTCCATATACGCCAACTCCGTGCAATGTCTCCATCACCCTGTTTTTGGGTGAAAACCCATTTCTGGGACTTAGCCGATTTTCACCCATTGCGGTGTCTATGGGGTGTTGGGAATCGCTCTACCGACCAGCCGGTTGGAGATATCGATTCCCGGTCTTCGGCGCGTTTGCTCAACTCCGTAATGCCTACTTTTCGTCCATACACACAACACCTCGCAGAGTTCTCCTTCTGCCAGATATAGCGCGTGCCCCTTTGTTCGTGCACCATTTTGGCCTGTTTTTCGTACATCGCTTCGAAACCATGCGTCCGACGGTTTTGCGTCCCAAGTACCGATGTTAGAACACCACCGTGGCTAACTTTCGTCCATATACGCCAACTCCGTGCAATGTCTCCATCACCCTGTTTTTGGGTGAAAACCCATTTCTGGGACTTAGCCGATTTTCACCCATTGCGGTGTCTATGGGGTGTTGGGAATCGCTCTACCGACCAGCCGGTTGGAGATATCGAGTTGCGGTCTTCGGCGCGTTTGCTCAACTCCGTAATGCCTACTTTTCGTCCATACACACAACACCTCGCAGAGTTCTCCTTCTGCCAGATATAGCGCGTGCCCCTTTGTTCGTGCACCATTTTGGCCCGTTTTTCGCACATTGCCTCGAAACCATGCGTCCGACGGTTTTGCGTCCCAAGTACCGATGTTAGAACACCACCGTGGCTAACTTTCGTTCATATACGCCAAACTTCTCAGACACCTCCATCCGAGAGTATTTCGTGTTTTCCCATATATTGCATACTTCCCGGGGTTTTCTTCCATACAACTTTCAATGTTCTGTAAAACACCCGCGCATCGTCCGATTGGACTG